>NW_024426952.1:0-1093 GCF_017311325.1 Ursus maritimus | reverse complement strand
TAGCATTAAGCAGGTCACACGATACAATGAGCACTGGGTGTTACAGACGACTGAAATTTTATTGAAGACTACATCTGAAACTAATGATGTACTGTAAGTTGGCTAATTGAATTTAAATTAAAGAACAAAAGACCTCGAATAAACAATCCTAAACATTTGTATGGAACCACTAAAGATTCCGAACAGCCAGTGCAATGTGGAAAAGAAAAAAAAAGCTGGAGGACTCACAATTTCAGGTTTCAGGTTATACTACAAAGCTGCAGTCATCCTAACAAGACAGTATGGCACAAAAATAGACACACCGACCAAAGGAACAGGGTACAAGTTCAGACAGAAACCCACAATTATGTGGTCCATGAATCTTCCACAAAGCAAGCAACGATATCAAAAGGGAAACGGACAGTCTCTACAACAAATGGTGTTGGGAAAACTAGACAGCTACGCACAAAAGAATGATATTAGACTGCTTTCTTACACAATACAGACAAACACAAAACAGTTTCAAGACCTCAATATAAGACCTGAATCCATAAAAATCCTACAGGAGGGAAGACAGTAACTTCTTGACATGGACCATACCAACGTTTTTCTAGACTGTGTCCTGAGGCAAAGGAAATGAAAGCAAAAATAAACTATTGGGAATACAGCAAAATAAAAACTTTCCACATGGCAGAAGAACAATGAAAACGTAAAAATAATAAGACAACCTACTCAAAGGGAGAAGATATTTGCAAAGATCATAAGCAATAAAGGGATAGTGTCCAAAATATATACAACTGATACTACTCACCCGCAAAAAACAAATAATCCAGTTAAAAAATAGGCAGAAGACATGGACAGACATTTCTCCAAAGAAGAAATACAAATGGCCAACAGTCCCGTGAAAAGATGTTCACCATGACCCGTCATCAGGAAAATGTTAATCCAAAGGACAATGAGGTAATACCTCACACCTGTCAGAATGGCTAACATCAAAAGCACAACAAAGAGCAGGTGTTGGGAGGATGTGGATAAAGGGGAATCCTCACGAACTGTGGGTGGGAATTCAAACAGTGGTGGCCACCGTGGAAAACAGTATGAAGGTTCCTCAAAA
>NW_024426951.1:0-4318 GCF_017311325.1 Ursus maritimus | reverse complement strand
TTTTTTTTTTTTTTTTTTGGAGATTTTATTTATTTATTTGAGTGGAGAGAGAGAGAGAGAGCAGAGAGCACAAGCAGGGAGGGTGGGGGGGAGCAGAGGGAGGGGGAGAAGCAGACTCCCCGCTGGGCAGGGAGCCCCACGCAGGGCTTGATCACAGGACCCTGAGACCGCAACCCAACCAAGCCCAAGGGAGACGCTCAACCAACTGAGCTACCTAAGTGCCCCTAAATTTCTGTTTTTTAACTTTTCCAGTCTGTGGTACTTTGTTATGGAAGCCCTAGGAAACTAACAAAGGTATTTAATGAACTTTTTTGACTGATAGAATGAAGACATGAATGCACAGAATTTTAGAAAAAATGAAATTTTCAATAAGTGTTAAATTTTATCACACAGCAATAATCAAGCTATGATCATGAACATGGTGTGGTCCCCCTAATGTGAATTAAAAACATTGGTTTTGGGGTGCCTTGATGGTTCAGTCAGTTAAGCGACTGACTTGATTTCTGCTCAGGTCATGATCTCGAGAGTTGTGAGATTGAGCCCCACATCTGGCTCTGTTATGGGCATGGAGTCTGCTTGAGATTCTTTCTCCCTCTACCCGTTCCTCCATTCACGCGCATGCTCTCTCTCTCTCTCTAAAAAAAAAAAAAAAAAAAAAGCATTGGTTTTATCCCTCTTGTGGAATTAAAATGACATTCATGAAACTGGGCCAAACCCTACCATCCTGATAGAATCCATCAGCGATCAGATTCACAGAGTTTGACCTTGTTAATTGCAGTTGCCTGATCCAAGACCAGTAATTATTAGATCCCAAAGAGAGGCAAAGGCTAGCGTATGCAGAATAAGATACCAAACCAGGATTGTGAGGGTAACAAGGCTGCTTAGAAGCAATCACTGGTCTGTGTGCGGCCAAGTTTAATTTTTAGAGGAAATTCAGTCTTTCCAATTATACATATGTAAAAAATGCAATGTTAAAAAAAAAAAAGGAAGGCCAGCACTATTGACCTAGCATAGAAAAATAGCTTGGAAGTTACCCGTGCATTCTCTTTTGTTCTTGTCAAAAATCCTTCAGTGATTTTATATCCAATGAATGTGCAGAGCTTAAAATATTAATGGCTACATAAACCTTCAATAAATCCTTTGTTTTGAAAGAGGCAAAACTTGTTTAGTATTGTAATCTTAGGTCTGGAAACTTTCCCAAGCTAAATAACCACAAATCCAAGTTACAGAATAAAATGTTTCTAAAGTTCTAAAACTTTAAAGGTAAATGAGAGTCATATCCTAGAGCAATAGAATTCACATTGAATGGCGCTGTTTACTGGAGAAGTGAGGAACAACTGAAGCCAAAGGATATTATTTAATTGCCAGAGACCTAAAATCTGTTATTAATCTTATTAAAGGGTCTTGAGTCTAGTGTTAGAATCATCTAGGTTAAACTGTATTCCACGGAGTGAACTAGACAGAAAATCTATAAATAGAGTGATGCGCTTGCTTTGGAAAATTGTTGGTTTATCACATTTGAAAAGAACAATTAAATTTGAGGCACTAATCTAAAAAAAAAAACCAGTTAGGATGTCTTTTGTTCAATACCAAAGGGGCTGTTAGTGAACCAAAGGAGAGTAAGGCAAAGAATGAAAACAGTGTACTTTCTCTTACATACAGTTTAAGAAGAGGTGTTTTCTATTAACTAAAGAGTCCAAATGTCCAACACTTACTAAAATATCTTACATAATGTTAAAATCTAAAATAATTCAATGAAATTCTTCTGTATAAGAACTTCATACACAGTTGACTACCATTGAATCGTTCAGAAATAATTTCTTAGTTTTCCATAGTTCATTCGCTAATAATCATAATCAACATGCAAATAATCCTATCGACATGCAAAATGATGGCACCTATAAGGACAAAAACTCAGGGCATCGAGGTAGTGAATTCAATACATATAGAACATGAAATAAGTATGCTATACTAACAGATGTGTAAGAATGAAAAACCTTGTTAAAAAATATTGTTCAAGGGGCGCCTGGGTGGCACAGCGGTTAAGCGTCTGCCTTCGGCTCAGGGCGTGATCCCGGTGTTGTGGGATCGAGCCCCACATCAGGCTCCTCCGCTATGAGCCTGCTTCTTCCTCTCCCACTCCCCCTGCTTGTGTTCCCTCTCTCGCTGGCTGTCTCTATCTCTGTCAAATAAATAAATAAAATCTTTAAAAAAATATATCGTTCAAGATCACCCTTGAATTTGCAAGCTGGGGTACAACCTTGACGTCTAATTCAAATAGCTATATATGCTGCAACATACGCTGGCATGTCATTGTGTTTTGAACCTCAGGAAATTTGAAGCATAAATCGCCAAGATAATGGACTTCTGTACACTGACCTGGGAAACTTTTTGGTTGCCTTAATGTCTCCAAAAGAAGTTGTAACAACTGACTGGCATATCAGCATATCCTTGACCCAGTCAACATTCTGGCAGCCAAATGAATAACCTGCTTTTTTACCTGCACACTACCTCTCTCAATTTAGATTATCCACAGGGTTAAGTCACCACTCTATTGGCTTCCAAATGTACATTCCAGACTTCACCTCTGGTTAGACACATAATTAACTAGCTAATGGACCTTTCTACCTCTTAGGGAGAGCCCACAGATACATCAAACTAATCATGTCCAAAACGGAATTATTTATTTTTTCTCAAATTGGCTCTTACTCTAGGGTGATGGTACCTCCAGCCATCCAGCAGCCCAAGATAGAAACCTGGTTTGATCCCTGACATTTCCCTCTCCTCGTTCTTCATATCCAAGAAATTATCATATTGCAAAGTTCATTAATTTAGTATTTATATGAAGTGTCCTCTTATCTCCAATCCTATTACCAATGCCCTAGTTCTCTTTACTAACTTAGCATCCAACAACTTCACCTTAAATTATACCTTTATAGAATCAATTCAAACATCTTCAGACCTTAAAAGATCTTCTATGATCAGATTTCTGCATCTACTTCCCCTCTTTCCTTACCGTGCCGGACTCTTATTTTACATTCCGATAATCCTTATATGATTCATGTCCCTTATATTCCCTGCTCTCTCTTAACTCTATACCATTGATGAAGTTGTCCCTGAAATCCCCTTTGTCTTTTTTTCACATAATTAATTTCTACTTCAAGGTTAAGATTTGCTGAAGGTATTGTTTCCTAAGGGAGTTATAGACTCCCTTATATATCTCCATACACACTACTTTTGTAATATCCTGTATAAACCTCTTTCTGTGCATTTCTATATTATCTTATTGTATCTATTTGTTTTCTTCTTCACTTGTAAAAGAGCAGCTTAAAAGAAGGGATGATAATTTATTTACTTAGGACTCTCCTAAAGTGGGGTGCCTGGGTGGCACAGTGAGTTGAGTGTCCGACTCTTGATTTCAGCTCATATCATGACCTCCAGGTTGTGGGCTCCATGTTCAGCAGGGAATCTGCTTGGATTCTCTCTCCCTCTCCTTCTGCCCCTCCCCACCCCATGCTCATTCACTCTCTCTCTCACTCAAATAAATAAATAAATAAATCTTTAAAAAAAGACTCTCTTAAAGCTATTACCACAATGCCTACCCTATCATAGACAGTAGATAGTGAATGAGTGAATGAATAAATGAATGAGTAAATGAATGTCATGGGTGAGATTGTATTTCTTCCCCTGATTCCCTATAAAAGACTTAATTTTTTTTTCTAAGTTTTATTTTTTGTCTAACATTTGGACCTGCGTAGCCCTACCTAAAAATACCAGGAGATACTGTATTAGGTCGTAAATTTCAACCAGATGAAAATTATTAGTATAATTGGCAACCTAAATACTTTCTAGTAAATTGGTCTGAATAATCAGTCTAATTAACTTCAGAGTCTCATTTTCTTTATAAAAACACAGAATCTCTATTTTTAGAAGGAGCAAATATTCTAACTATATCTGGTTCTTAATTTTAATTTTTGTTTTAGTCCTTCTCTTTGAAGATAGAAAATATTAATTGAAAAAAATTAAATATTTTTATTTGAAATTCACCAAAGTAAATAAGTATAAAATACATATAAATAATTAATCTTTCAAATTATTTTTGTATGTATGTAGTTTTTCCACTTCTGATGGTATAGTCTGAGTTTGACTAAATTTTTGGGACAGTATGAAGCTGGAAGATCTCTTCAGATATAAAATCATTATCATTTTTTCAGTAATCAGGTCAGTTACAAGGCTCTACATATATTAAAACAGAAAGGTATCTGGGCACCACATGAAAAATCTATTAAAAACATTAAGGTGGTTATCCTGGGCATGG
>NW_024426950.1:0-4326 GCF_017311325.1 Ursus maritimus | reverse complement strand
CTGTTTTCCAGAGTGGCTGCACCAGTTTGCATTCCCACTAAGAGTGTTAAGAGGGCTCTCCTTTCTCTGAATCCTCACCAACATCTGTTGTTTCCTGAGTTGTTAATTTTAGCCATTCTGAATGACAGGTGTGAGGTGGTATCTCATGGTGATTTTGATTTGTATTTACCGGATGCCCAGTGATCCAATGCCATTTATTGAAGAGACGATCCTTCCCCAGTCTGTATTCTTGGCATCCTTCTCATGGGTTAGTTGACTGTATATGTGTGGGTTTATTTCTGGATTCTCAATTGTGTTTCCTTGGCCTAGGTGTCTGTTTTTATGCAGTACCTTACTGTTTGGATTACTATAGCTTTCGAGTATAGTTTGAAATCAGGAAGTGTGATGCCTCCAGCTTTGTTCTTTCTCAATATTGTTTTGGCTATTCAGGGTCTTTTGTGGTTCCATACAAATTTTAGGATTTTTTTTTTCTATATCTGTGAGAAATGCCATTGGAATTTTGATAGATGTCGCATTGAATCTGTAGACTGCTTTGGATAGTACGGACATTTTAATAATAGTAATCTTCCAATCTGTGAGCAGGAGATGTCTTTCCATTTTTTTTTTTTTTAAAGATTTTATTTACTTATTTAAATGAGAGAGACCACATGGGCAGGGGGGAGGAGCAGAGGGAGAGGGACAAGCACACTCCATGCTCAGTGTGGAGCCTGATGCTGGGGCTCAATCTCAGGTCCCTGAGATCATGACCTGAGCTGAAATCGAGATTCAGATGCTTAACCGACTGAGCCTAGGCGCTCCTCTTTCCATTTTTTTGTGTGTCATCAATTTCTTTCATTATTGTATTACAGTTTTTTGTGTACAGAACTTTCACCTCTTTGGTTAAATTACTAAATCCCTTAGCATTATTAATTTTAGTCCAAGTTGTCTTTATTCTTTTTACATGTGGTTCAAACCAGGCCTTTGTCATAATACTCCCTTCTCCATACGTATGATCACTTATTATGCCATTTTTAAGACCTTTGTATCAGTTGCTCTCTCTACCTGACATACTCTTCTCTCAAATCAGAATTGCTGGCTCCTTATTCATATTCAGTCCTCAGTATGGATGTGTCGCAGGGCCACAGTATAACTTTTGTGAGTCTGAGGCACTTTTGCCTTTGCAGGTGTCTTTTTTCATAAAAAAAGTACTAACAATTGTATTTTATGACTGCATTGGCATAAAGATGAATATATTAGTATTACATATTAAAACATTCCCTTTAGCCTAAATGTTCACATTTTCTTCTGACTTTGAAACAAACCATTTTCATGGGCCCCCTAAAATATTACAGGCTCTAGGCACTGTGCCCTCCTTAGGGCAATGTCATGCTCTGTTGCATGATATTATGGTATGTATTATATTTACTGCTCTACTCTTAGTGTCTAGAGCAGAGCCAGGCTCATTAATGAAAGAAGAAAGAAAGATATACTGGGCTCCAAATGGAGAATTCTCTTCTGACTAAAGTACATGAGAATTGTATATTCCTAAAATGTTTAAACATTTGTTAAGTTTTTTTAAAAAAGATTTTTATTTATTTGAGAGAGAGAGAGCATAAGCACATGAGCAGGGGGAGGGGCAGAGGGAGAGGGAGAAGCAGACTTCCCACTGAGCAGGGAGCCCAACATAGGGGTCAATACCAGGACCCCGAAATTATGACCTAAGCTGAAGGCAGATGCTTAACCCACTGAGCGAGCCACCTAGGCACCCTTAAGTAAACTTTTGATACATGGAATGAATCACTTACTGTTTTCTATTTTTTGTTTTACATGTCGTTAGTTTATTATTTCCAAGTACGTATGAAGTTCTTGAGGGTAGGATTCTCTATTCTCAGCCCAGCACAATATAGAATTTATGAGTAGGTGCTCAGTTTTGGTTGCTTGGTTGAGAAAAAAAGAGAAGTTTAGAAGGAAAGCTAATTCTGGGGGAAAGATGACAAAACATTGTTGGTATCTGGTCAGATTATCATTTCTAGAAGTGTGCATTTGGAATTTATTCCAGAAAGAATAACAGTTGACTCCATGGGAAGGGATCATCGGTGAGGGAGAGAGAATCATAGCAGATAAGAGCAAGGCAGGTGAGCCCTGGAAAGGGTAAGGAAGGGGAGATGATGGAAGGGGTAGGGAAGGATGCTGCCATGTACCGAGCACCTGTTACAATGATGTGTGCATTTCTACATGCAGTCCTCACAGTAATTCCACCTGTCCATTCAGTAAATATTTATTGAATGCTTCTGGCATGTCAGATGCCGTGCTAAGTAATGACTTGGAGGTATCATCTGGTTTGGCAGAGATGAGGACTTTGTCATCTCATAGCCAGTTCATGGCAGAGTGGGAAATCAGACTTCACTGACTTCATAGTGCATATCCTTTCCAGTATTCTCTTTTGGCACAGGCGAACATTAAATTGACTATTGGGAGTTAATCATGCACATTTTATTTAGAATTTTATTAAGGGACTTGGCGTAAGTGCTGTCCATGAGGAAAAAGTAGTACCCACCAAAGCAGCCAGCGGTGTCTTCCCACTATCCTTCCCACTACCCTTCTGGATTCAATCTTAGTATATTCTGGGACCCTATATTTTAGTGTAGTCTGCCTTGTATTCAAACTTGTTATTTGTCAGTCTGTCTCTCCCACACATTTTGATATCACAGAGTATCTTTGGATAGTACTTTAAGCAAAATAATTATTTAAAATTGAATATTCTTATTTCACTTGGTAGGTATGAATTCGGTAGTGTGTTGGGATATTTGATTATCATACTGCTGTGGAAAATAGCACATGGTTGTAATAATAGGGAATATTTAAAAATGCAGTGGCTTTTCTTAGGAACATCTCTTGGCTATGATTTTTAAAAAATGAATATTACTTGTTTTGTGGAAACGTTACAATGTAAACAACTAGGGAGAACATTATAAGGGGCCCTCTTGTGGTTTCAGTTGGATTAGGATGGGATGTTGAGGGTCACAGCTAAACAAAAGCCAGTTTAAAAGGAAAGCAACATCGTGACCAGGAATGGCAAACCTGCTGGAAGGTAATTAGTATGTAGGTCAGAATTAATGCTATGTTATCTCTGGAGTAAAAAAATACCATGGTAGTAAGAATTTAGATATGGGTCAGAGGTATTTTATTTGGTGTGAATCTTTAGGGATTCTGTTCTTGAGACCTGAGCTCTGAGAACAGTAGCTTTCATTAAAGGTGAGCTATGATATTATTAATTTATATATATATTTCTTTATTTTTAAAAATATTTTATTTATTTGAGAGCGAGAGCATGTGTGTGCACATATGAACGAGAGCATGAGTCAGGGGGAGGGGTAGAGGAAGAGGCAGAGGGAGAAGCAGTCCCCTTGCTGAGCAGAGAGCCCGATGCAGGGTGATCCCAGGACCCTGGGATCATGACCTGAGCCAAAGGCAGATGCTTCACCCACTGAGCCACCCAGGTACCCCTTCTATTGATTATTTTTAAAACTTCTATCATTATTTTAATTTTCTGGAGCTCTTTTTAAAAGTCACACCCTCTTTCACCAGTGCTATATCTCTCTGAGGCAATTGATACATTAAAAAAAAATTACTTCTTGCATGGTCTTTGGGTTGCTTGGGTTGCTTTTTTTGGTTTGATTTGGTCTCTTTCTTGCATATTAGTAGCTTTCCTCAAATATCTGTTTGTCTACTCATGATTAAGGTCAGGGAAGAAATGACTGAGTTCAATAAAAGGCAGAGGGAAGCTTGTACTCTGAGTCCCACATGAGATACCACCTTGCTCCTGTCAGAATGGTATTTATCAAAAAGGCAGGAAACAAGGAGTGCTGGCAAGGATGTGGAGAAAAGGGAACCACGGTGCCCTATTAATGGGAAGATAGACTGGCACAGCCACTCTGGAAAACAGCATGGAGGTTTCCCAAAAAATTAAAATTGAATTACCATATGATCCCACAATCCTCCTTCTGGATATTTATCTGAAGGAAACAAAAACAGGATATTAAAGAGATATATGCATTTGCATGTTCATTGTAGCATTATTCACATTAGCTAAGACCTGGAAGCAACCTAAATGTCAACCAGTGTATGAATGGATAAAGAAAATGTGGTGTATGTGTATACAGTGGAATACTATTCAGCTATAAAAAGAAGGAACTCTTGCTATTTCCAACAGTATGGATGGACCTTGAGGGCATTATGCTAAGTTAAATAAGGCAGAGAAACACAAATATCATATGACCTCACTTATATGTGGAATCTTAAAAACACAGGAGCGCCTGGGTGGCTCAGTTGGTTAAGCGTCTGCCT
>NW_024426949.1:0-4355 GCF_017311325.1 Ursus maritimus | reverse complement strand
AAAGATACTCAACATCACACTAATCATCGGAAAAGCAAATTAAAGCCACAACAAGATATCATTTTACACCTGTCAGAATGGCTAAAATTGAAAACACAAGAAACGGCAGGTGTTGGTGAGGATGTGGGTGAAAGGAACCCTCGTGCACTGTTGGTGGGAATGCAAATTGGTGCACCCACTCTAGAAAATACTATGGAGAAAAAAGAAAATAGTGTGGAGATTCCTCAAATATTTAACATAGAATTATCATATAATCCAACAATTCCACTAGTGGGGAAAACCAAAACACAAATTCAAAACTCCTTATGTTTCTTTCAGCATTATTTACAATAGCCAAGATATAGAATCTACCCAGGTGGCTATCCATTGTTAAATGAATAAAGAAGATGTGGTATATATAGACATATATGTATATATAATGGAATATGTATATACATATATAATGGGATATTATTTAGCCTTAAAATGGAACGAAATCTTGCCACTTCTAACAACATGAATGTACCTAGAGAGCATAACACTAAGTGAAATTAAGTCAGTCAGAGAAAGACAAACACCATATGATTTCACTCATATGTGGAATTTAGGAAACAAAACACATGAACAAAGAAAAAAAGAGACAAACGAAAAAAGAGTCTTTTAACTCCATAATAGTCAACATATTGTGTCATATTAGTTTCAGGTGTACAATAGAGCAATTCAACAGTTCTGTACATTACTCAGTGCTCCTCATGATAAGTGATCCCCTTCAACAGATACTTGAATATAGAGAAGAAACTGGTGGTTGCCAGAGGAGAGATGGGTGGGGTGATAGGTGAAAAAGACCAAGGGATTAAGAGCACACTTACCTTGATGAGCACTGAGTCATGTATAGAATTGCTGAATCACTAGATTGCACACCTGAAACTAATATAACACTATGTTAAGTATACTGGAATTTAAAATAAAATAAGTGAAATAAAATAAAATAAAATAAATGAGGTCTTTCCTTTCATTATATATTCTAATTGTTACTACTTTACATGAAGGCAACTTTAGGATTCCTGAGGAATCTGGGACCCTTTCTTTGAATGCATAGCAAAGATTCAGATCAACAGATTGAGGGTGAAAGCTGGCTGTTAGGATCCTCAAACCATTCCTCCCTGAGACAGAAGAAGGCAGGACTTCCCTGCATAGACAGGATGCATCAAGAATGCGAAGGCTAGGTGAATCCACAAGCCTTCTCCCCATGTTTATGGCTTAAGGATTTATAGGAAGGACTACCAGGGAGTTAGGGACTCTGAATACTTGTGCAGGTTGAGCCCCTGGTCAGTAGTAACTGGCTCTAAGTTTACCCATCACTCCCTGCCTTCCTAGGGGAACTTGTTCCCAGAAGCATGCGATTCTGTCTGGACTGTAGGGGCTTGAGGAAACTGCAAATAACTGGATCCTGTTGTTAATCTTCTCCGGGTGGCTAATGAAAATTATGTCCCCATTGTGAGCAGCTCTTGCCTTGGGAGCAGTTCCAGGGCTGTTTTAACAAGAGTTATGTTGAAACAGCCTCCAGTACAGTTCACCCAGATTTCTTTTAATCTTCTCTAAGCCTGTAATGGAAGTTCCATTTAGATAAAATCATAGCAAGGTTAACAACCTTTTCTTTTTTTTCCTTCTAACATAAAATCTGCTGTTAAGTGGAGACCATATGCATTTGCTACAGGATTCCCAGCCAGTTTGCAAAACAGGCTTCCCCACCACCCACCCTCACTACCCCCCTCAACCTTGCCCTGGGCCTTTTATCAGTGAAGCCAATTACATTTCAATACAAGCCAACAGTTTTCTCAGGTAGCTGAGTTCATTTCCACACTGTGTCCTCAAACACAGGCCTGTCTGTTTCTTAAGGCTTTTTTTTCCTCTATTAGGTTAACTAGTTAACCCTTAATTCCCTGAGTTCTCTGGGTTTTGTTTGTTTGTTTGTTTGTTTTTATCACCACCATCTTTCCTTTGGCACTGCTCCTGCTTGCTACTTTTTCTTCCCAAATCAGGCAACTTCCATCCTCTAACATTTATAAAAAGATAATTTAATGATCCTGCTTGGGGTTGGGAAGTGAGTCAAAGAAAGACTAAGAGGCCAACTATTCCAGACCAGAATATCTACAGGAAAACTACCAAACTGGAGCACAAAGGACTGCAAAGAAACTGGAGCTGACTTCAATCTTATGTTGCCTCCTGCCTTTTTTCTGTCCCTCCATTTACTAGCTTTTATTCGCTAGTATATTTAGGAGATACTTTTATAGCTGCCCATGACTGCATCTGTATGCATTTTCCTCAACTTATGTCTGTCCAATAAGAGAGAGGTCCACCTAAAGATCACCCCCTTCCATAGTGCCCCAATATTTGATCTTTGAATGTTTTGGATTTTCATCTACTGCTCCATTAATTGATTTCAGCTGCAGCTATAATAACCCTATGGAATGGTTGCCAAAGATTTCAAGCCAACACATTTTTCACTTGAAATTTTCAAACCCTCTAAAATGTTCTCCAGCCCCTTCTACGTGTTCCATTCCTGCAGTGATGATGCATTTAATGGTGAAAAGGAAACCATATAGGGCTATCAGGCTTGTAAGGAAGTCACTTGCCCTGGTCCCCTTGCCTCGAATGACAAGCACATTTCTACAGTATCAGAGAGCTGGCCCTAACCTACAGGCAGTATGCCTGGACCGTGTGTCAGGAAAGCTCCTCAATAGATATGTACTCTAATGCCCAATCTCCCCAAAAAAACTGGTCCTCTCCAGGATTCCCCACCTCAGAGAATGGCCCCAATATCCATCTAGAAAGCAGATATCTGTGATAGTCCCCTCTCCCTCATTTTCCATGTCTAATCATCACCAAACCCATTGATTTAAACTCCTAAATATCTCTCTAATATACTTTTCTCTGTCTCCCCCCAACCTAAGCTATCACCGTTTCACATGTACTAGTACACTTACCACCTAACCTGTCTCCCCTTGTCCACTCTTGCCCATCTTGAATTCATTATCCACGGTGCAACCAGAGTAAGCTGAAAATATAAATTCCATCACTTGAATCTTCCTGTTTTAAACTCTCTAATGGGTTTACACTTAACATCTCTACGTGCCCAACAGGCTCTGAGTGAATAGGCGACTACTCAATCCCTTCTGACCACATTGCTCTTCTTTTAGTATCTTGAAGGGGAAGAAAGGAAGCTCTTTGCAACCTCAAAGTCTTTGCATGCACTGTTCCCTCTGCCTGCAATGTTCTCCTAACCCCTTTGTGTGGTTGGTGCCTTCTTATCATTCAGTTCCAAATTAAATGCCGCCTCTTCTAAGAAGCCTTCCCTGACCACGCTACCAAAAGAAAATCTCCCTCTGTTATTCTCTCAACCTTTGTGTAGTCCCATCACAATTTTTACCACAATATTGGTCTGCTTACTTATTTTTTGCCTGCCTCTGGTTGTTAGTTCCATGAAAGCAGAGACCATATTAGTCTTGTTCATCACTTTATCCCGGTGCTTAGTATACAAAACGTGCTCAATAAGTACCTCTGAAGGACTTACGTTCTGATTGAGCTGAACACATCCTTATCCTTATCCTCCCCTCCCCTCCCTAAGCATCCTGGATTAAGTTTTTATAATATTATTTTCAGGAAGCCTTTACTGTATATGGTAGATATTAGTGTTGTACACCAAATATTGCTGATTCCTACTTCAAGGCAGTTGGTAGGGTTGCACTTTCCCATCTTCTCTAAAGGTAGCTTTGACCATGTGACTTACTTTGGCCAATGTAATATGAGCAGAAGTAATGTGGATCATTTCAAGTAGAAGCTCTAAGAGCCATGGAGGAAACACTCATTTATTTCCCCTGCCCCAGTGATTACGTAAAGCATATATGAAAATGGAGCTCCAGACACATGAAAGGATGCTCTACATCACTCATCATCAGGGAGATACAAATCAAAACCATGATGAGATACCACCTCACACCTGTCAGAATGGAGAAAATGAACAAAATAGGAAACAACAGGTGTTGGTGAGGGTGTGGAGAAAGGGAAACCCTCTTACACTGTTGGTGGGAATGCAAACTGGTACAGCCACTCTAGAAAACAATATGGAGGTTCTTCAAAGTTAAAAAAAGAACTACCCTATGATACAGCAATTGCACCACTAGGTATTTACCCAAAGAATACAAAAATAGTGATTCAAAGGGATACATGCACCCCGATGTTTAGAGCAGCATTATCAACAATAACCAAATTAGAGAAAGACCCCAAATGTCCATCCACTGATGAATGGATAAAGATGTGATATGTAATGGAGTCTTACTCAGACATCAAAAAGAATGAAATCTTGCCATTTGCAA
>NW_024426948.1:0-4382 GCF_017311325.1 Ursus maritimus | reverse complement strand
GTACAGTTGACACACAATGTGACATTAGTTTCAGGTGTACAACATGGCGATTCAACTCCCCCATACATTATGCTATGCTCACCGCAAGCATAGCTACCATCTCTCACCGTACAGCACTGTTACAGTATCATTGACTTACACAGTTTCGTTTTATATACAAATGTGGTACTCATGTCTTCTCTGTATTCATTCATGCTGTCAATAAAACTGTTCATTAGAGCAGGGCCAAGCCCTTTATGGTGTCTTTAGAGTACTTCCGAGTAATTCAGCATTCAAGAAAATTTACTGGGCACTTCCCCAAACTAGGTAGGGTCTGAGGTTTCAAGTTTCTTGTGGGCTAAAGGCATAGAAGGCATGCAAACAAATAAAAATCCAAACCACCTCTTTGGAAGAGCAAACATAATGATTCGATCTTTCGAATATCCTCATTTGCAACATCCTGCCAGCGGTCACTGCTCTGGCCGTATCGAACCATGGCAGTTCCTCCAAAGTCCTCACGTTCTCTCCTATCTCTACGAGTGCACTGTGGCTGTTCTTTGTCTTAGAAGTCCCTTTCTTCTATTCTCCTTCTCTAACTTTATCTAAGATCTGCCTTCTTCCTTCCCCTCAACACCCACCCTCACCCCCAATGAGTGATCTATCAGATGTGGCCCAAGCTGTTTTGTGATCGCCTATGTCATGACACTGCTCACATTGGGTGGTAACAATATACTGGTCTGTCTCGTCAACACCAGAAGTGATTTCTGCGAAGAAAAGAACCCGTGTTTTGTCTCTGAATCCTTATAGCCTTGTTGGGTGTATGGCTTGTGGGAGGACATCCAAAATATTTGTTGAATGAATGGAAGTTAATTGATATGATGGAACCGTGTACTTTGCACCGGTCAGCAAGTGGGTCTGACTGCCTTAGGGGAATACTGGAAGCTTTGATGGAGGACATAGTGTTGAAACTAAGACTCAGAGGATGGGTTTGTCTAGGCAGACAAGTGGGGAGAGAATTTCCGGATAGAGGAAGCAACACATGCAAATGCATTGTGGTTTAGGAAGGCATGGTGAGAGGTAAGAAATGCAGGCCCATGACATGCAAGGAGGGGAGGCAGGAGTTGAAATGGATTGTGCGTGAACATAGCGGGTTATGATGTATCCATAGTCATGATATTCATTCTTTGAGGAGAGCTATTCAATCAGCTACCATTCTATGTAACTCCAACTATGATCCATCACGTATTTTTCCATCTAAGTGATAAGTAGGTTTTTCTGATGCCTTGCTGAAATCCAAGTGTGTTAGCAGATTTGCCAATAAAAAAAAAGATATAAAATGGGTTTGGTAAAACTTATTCTTAGTGAACCTGTGCTGGTATCTTCTTCCAATTTATTTAATAGTCTGTTTTCGTTTTTATTTTCCCAAACTTTACCAATCAGCTTACTTTGCAGCTTACAAAATTGGTTTTCTCTGTCATTTTTGAAAATTAAGACATCTGCTTATCTTTTGCCTTCTGGTATCTTTGTTCTCTGGATTCCTGAATATAACCCACAACAATTCTGTGATCACATGTATAATTTAGGCAAGGAAATCATTTTCCTAGGCCTAGATACTTGAATTACTGAACACTATTTTGCTTTGGGCTTCTCTATTCAACTTCAAATAGCATAAGGTGAACAAGCATGGTGAGAGGACATTGAAACTCAAGATTTCATGTTGACTCAACCTTTTGGGTTGGATATGAGTAGACAAGACTAAAGCAACAAGAGTTTGCTAGCTCTGGATCCTTTGTTACCAAGTATTATCTGCTTCAAGCATGGTGCTTTAGTGGTTTTCTCGCTCTGTAAGTATCTGGAAAAGTGCACTTTCTTGCCCATTGCGTTTGGGGGCAAGTCTTAGCTCAACTCAGAATTTTGTCTTCCAAGTGCTGTTTCTATGTTTTTGTATTTGCTTTTGTTTATGGGCCCTTCTTGTACCTTTCAGATTCAGCTTTCTGAATTTCTATAATTGATATAATTTGTAGAGTTTAGGGACATCTTGAGAGCTTTACAGTAAAAGTAAAGCAGGAAAATTTCTAAGATGTCCCTCAAATTGATAAATCGTCCTTTTTAAAAAAACTTAAATAATAGTCTTCAGCTCCAGTCCCCACCATTCCCACCTGCCTGATGCATAGACTTGTAGACATTCACCTGCAAAGTGTGTGAGAATAATGACGTAGTTCTCCACTCCACCCACTGGTGCCTTCCACTGCAGCAGGGCTTCTGTTGGAGTGATGTTGGTAGCAGTCAGATCCACGGGGTTGTCCATGGCTGAAACAGAACCAGAGAGTATCAGGTAAAGGTAGGAGATACTGAAGGATGGAAGCGCAGTGAACTATTTCCTATAGTTTCACCCATCATCATATCTACTGCTGTGGTGTACAAAGTAATGAAGTGAGTGGAGATCTCTTTCCTTTCTTCCCTTCGATCCCATCCTCTTCTCCCTTTTCTCCTTCCTCACAAGTACACAGTTCTCTCCTGATTGGCCCCAGATCTTCCTTTTACTTCATTCACTGACGTATGCGCAGAGCCCTGTCAGGTCCTACAGGGGATTCCAAGGTATGGCTGTTGTGTTTGACACATTAAAACCTAGATGGAGAAACTAAGAGCATAGAGGAATTGTTATCTTTCTTTAGTTAATGAGATATTTTGCTTCCCAAGCTACTTGCACTTTCATAAGTATAAAGGGCATGCCTTGTGGAATGATCCCTGTTAACGAACTTCAGAAAGTGTGGTGGGAATTCCATGAAGTCAAGGAGTATCCACAGCACCTAGAACTTACAAGGTAGTCAGTGCTTGCGGAATGACTGAATGGGTCTCAGGTTGCCTCGAAAGCCACATACGATGAGTGAATTCTTGCTTTGCTACTCACTGGCTCCCTTTGTACTGAGACCTGGGTATCCCTTTTGTAGCCTAGAGAGCTGAGGGGATTCTTCCAGGCTAAGGAACAATAATGCCTGTTGTGGGGAACAGAGTTTGCTCATCATGGGACCGAGTTCCCATTCTTATTTGCCCATGCTCTATGCCTTTGTTTCTTACTATGCTTCCTTTCTATAAAGTTGAGATTTATTTTAGAAATGGATGTTATTATAATAGTTTAGGTATCAACTCAACCTAAGTGTTGCATGATTTACTTTTGGGGACCAAGATGTGCTATTGATCTGGCCCTGTTCTCTAACTGAAGGTTTCTATTGCTTGCCTATGCTCCTTATTTAGAAGCAACAACTGTGAAATATTTTTCAGATTTTAATATCCGAATTTTATATGTAATCTGTGTCTTTAACAAGTTCTTCAAATGCAACCTTATGAAAAGAGACAAAGAAATGTCTTGGGAGACTAGTTAGCTTGATCTCTCTGAGGTTAACTATGAGACCCTGAAGGAGTACTCATTTCCCAAAGTTGTAAAATCATACATCTCACATTAAAACAACAACAAAAGAAGACAGTTCTGTGGGCAATCTGTTTATTGGGAGTTGCCACAATAGCTCTGTCTGAACCTGAAAGAGGGTGGTTTGGGTTGGTACGCTGCGGAATATCTGCTTTACAGATACTTGCTGCTTATGACCAAGAACCCAAGGAATGAGGTTTTTTGACCCAAGTTGCTGCTTTCTTTTACCTTAAGGAGTAGGAGGCTCTTAAAATCCATTTTACAGTCCTCAAAGAGAAAAAGTCTAATTTCTTTACCATGAATTTCTAAGACTTTCAGGAAGGTGAGGGCGGGGGGCTTCTTTTGACTCATTGGGCATCACTTTGGGTCAATATTTGTTGATTCCTTAATGGTTACAGATAATTTTATGAAAGGAAAGATTGGACCAAAAACATGGCTGAGTTATGTGTAGTTATAGGCCTGGAAGGAGACTAGGGAAAATGAGAATATCCTGTGGTGTTTTTTAGTAGAATACTTTTTTTAGGTTCTGAAGCATTCTGAAGGCATGTTTCTTTGGCCACTTACTTTACAGATGTTTCTGGGCCTGTGAGAGCATCTACAAAAGTGGTGAGGAATTCCAAGTTACCTTTTCCTCATTCAGGAAGTGCCATTCTCTGAGGAAATTAAGCAGCCTCAAGAAGTTCCAGTGTTCTCCTAATGAGGCAAGCTGGATATTTCCCATGTGCTATGGGAACGACAGCTTAACTGGCAGGTTAGGTCTGGGGTCTGGGGACAGAAATTTTTGGCTGTCCCCTCTGGTGACTTCTATAGCAAATCTTTCCTAGTTCTGCACGGTGGGCTGACTCAGGGGCCAGAGCAGGAGGAGCAGTGGAGTTGCTGCAGGAGCCCTGTCCTCAGGCCCATCCAAGGAGCTCATTTTCCAAAAGAAGTCCTCCACCTTTTTTTAAATTTTATTTTATTTATTTATTTGACAGAG
>NW_024426947.1:0-4396 GCF_017311325.1 Ursus maritimus | reverse complement strand
CCCTGCTCAGTGGGGAGACTGCTTCTCTCTCTTCCTCTCCCTGTGTGTGTGCTCTCTCTTTCTTTAGCTCTCACTCTCTCTCAAATAAATAGTATTAAAAAAATAAAATAAAATAATAAATATAAAGAAATAAAATAGTAACAGACAAAAGTTAAAGGATCATAAAGTAGATGCTAAATGTTCAGCAAATACTGTATCTTTCTCTGCTTCTAGGCACACAAGAAGACTTTGTTTTTCACTCTTCCATAAAGTTAGAGGTGAGATCATATGATGAAGTGGTGGCTAATGAATTGTGAGCTAATGCGACATGTTCACTTCCAGGCCCAGGTAAGAGGTCCCCCATACCCTTACACTTTCTTTCCTATAGCAATCTCATAGTTATCTCTTCCATCTGTAGCTTGAGGTTGGAGGAGAGTCACCTGACTAGTAGCAGATTATAAAGTAAGAAAAAAAAAAAAACTTTTTTCGGTTAAACCACAAGGAATACATGAGCTGATGATGGGCCAGCTTGCAGTCATCACCATAAATGACACTGATAATTTAAGTTTTAAAATTTGATTCACTACCCTATAATATCATGAGATCATTTTTTTTTTGCTTGGGTATAAATAATTGTAAATTTTTAGAATTATAGATTAATATTTTCCACTTCTCTATATGAAGCTAAGCTAAAAATCTATTGAACTTAGAATTTATTATTTCTTTCAAAAATATAAAATGAGATTATTTGAAAATAATATTTTTATTTACAACTCAGCTGTCAAAATATATATGCTTTTTAAATCATTAAATAAAGGTCTCAAACATAAAAACTATACATTTGACTTACTTGGCAAATTAAGAAGGCCTACATGTATTATACAAATGTGTACATTGCTTATTGAAATATTTACACATATTCGCTGAACAGTGAGGACTCTTATTACAACTTTACGTATGTGGATTTCCTAACTGACACAGTATTCCTTCATGGTATTCCTTTACCTTTTCTGGAAAGAAAAAGAAAAACATGACTCTCCACTCCAGATTCGTTGTCCAGGGGCTGACATTATAGAAATGTGAGCAAGTTTTATTTTTAGTATTAGTTTTTTACCTAGTTGCAAGACTATCATATGACATATTAAACTATGTTTTTATTATCCAGTTGGTGGTCTTGTAATCATACCTAATCTTACAGTTATCTCTCAGTCTTTCATAAAATATATAGCAAATCTCTAATGCTACATATTTGATACATAGAGTTTTTGAATTCTGACTGAGGTTCAAAACGTTTGCAAAAGCAAACACACAGAGGTGCATTGTGAAATAGTGGCTTAAGAAGAGTCCAGATAGTAGCAAACACCCTATATAGCAGTAAGTATGAATCAACCATTGACCCATATGCTTTTACATTCTTCCAATGTCCTTAAAATAACTTTAACAGGTCAGTAATATTATTATTCATATTTTAAAGATGAGGAAATGAAGCATGAAAAAGTGAACTAACTTGTCAGAATTGTATAACTAGTAAATGGTGGAGGCAGGATTTAAACCTAAGAAATGTGGTTCCAGGGTCTCTATAATTAATCAAAGCATTATTCTCTCAAATTATTTCATCACATACAAAAGATTATCTTTACGCCAAGTATCTTGACTTTGACTGTTTCTTATTCATGTGTCTACCCATGGTTGAGCAGAGCCCTTAGAACATAGCAGCCATTCAAAAAGGATTTTTACTCGAACTAAGAAATTAAGGGAAGATGCCAATTTAGGTATCTCTTCCCTCATAAAAAGCATATTAATATCTGGAAAGCAGAATCAAAACAAATCATCACAAATTTGAAAAACCAGGGCAATGAACTGTTTTTATTCCAAATTCAACAAGAGACTAAGCTGGAATGCCTTTTGGAATGTAGATGGGTACTTTAAGCAAAAATAGATGAGGTAATTAAACACCCATGTAGGACATATGGCTTGGAGATAGCTTTCCCCTGGAAACTAGTCATTCACAAAGGGAAGGGAGGATAGGGAGAAAGGTTTCTGAGAATATGCACATGGATCATGGCCAATAGCACACATGAGGAGCCTTCATTCTTAAAAGTAAAGAAACCTCATAATTATTCATACCTGAGATCACCCAGAGCCAAAATTTCCCCTGTGATCAGGTGAATAACTCATTGCTCAGAGGAAAATCACTATGGAACACAGATGATTTTTTTCCTCTTCTGATTACAGTTCAAAACCTTCTCTTTTTCAGGCACTTTACCCCTAATTTTTGTTTTCAGTATTTAATTTAATTTCTTAGAAAAGCTATGTCATAAGCCATCTGATGACTTTGTAAATGCAAAGAGCCAATGTTGTGGAACAGACAATCTAATGACATAGTGTTTAGTGTTCCCTAAAGCAGGAGACAGATGAAGAGAAACGGTGAACCAGCAACCTTAGCATAATTAAGACAAGCTTGAGTGCTTGCCATGGTGCCATTACATTAATCTCACATCAGTGGCACCTGGCTAAAATTTATGAGATATGTAAAAGGGGCCTTTCCAACTGACCTTGATAAGGCAGAGTTATTTATCACGTGAGAGAATAGTCAGCAAGCAAGGGGGAATGAGGTATATTAGAAGTAAGTTGGCAGGCAGATTTAAGGGCAGTGGGCTGCAATACACTTGACTAAAAAGATCAAGAGAAGTATTTCCAGTACTCTGAACCTCAAGCACCCTTGATAAGTAAAACATAAAATCATACATCATGTTAATAAGCAATAGATATGAGAAGGGTAGCAGTAAATGCCAAGTTTTAAACTGATGCCAGTTTATGCATTTAATATTTTTAATGTATGTTTATTGAACTAATGAGACT
This sequence comes from Ursus maritimus, assembly GCF_017311325.1. Lineage (NCBI taxonomy): Eukaryota > Metazoa > Chordata > Mammalia > Carnivora > Ursidae > Ursus > Ursus maritimus. Next base: position 1,555 of record NW_024426947.1, on the reverse strand, counting down.
TTGTGACCACAATGGATCCCAAATGATCTCACCCCCAAATAAATAAGCAAAACATATTCATTGTGAGCTCCTTGATGGCATGGTCTCATTTTATTCCTCATTGCTTTTCCAGGGCCTAATGCAAAGTCTAAAATATTTTGGTCCCAATAAGTCACCATATCTTTTTACGGACCGCTGCTTTCTTTTCTTGAGGTCTTGGTTCATCCATCCCCTCTACCGAGAGGTCTTCCCTGGTCACCTCATCAAAGACTTACCACTATGTGGAAGTTTGTTGAGTATTACCTATATGCTTATTACTTGCTTTCCCTCCCTAGTCTCAAGGTCCCTTGTCTTTCCTGTTCACTTCATATGCCAACATAGACCCAATACCTAGAACAAAACACGGTAGGTGTTTAATAAATATATATCAATGGATGAAAGAACAGTTGCTTATTGAATGAATTGTACAAATTAATGAACAGAGGAGAAATGGCTATGATGCTTCAAAATATATTTTGGAAAATACATACTTTTATTCTACATCATTGTTCTATCAGTAGTGACAAACTGAAAAATCTGATAATGATTATTCTTCACTAAGGACTTCATTGTGATAAAATTAGTAACATAATAATCCATTCTTGATCATTCATTTTTAAAAATCTCAGACCTTTTCAGCAGTTGCCATCAATGTTGTTAAATATGACAAGCCTTCTTAGGTCATTACCAGTTTTTACTTCAAACATTGCTATAAGAAATATGGAGGGGAACAAAGTGAAATTTTTTCTATTCTACTCCTATATAAATCTACCACATAAAATAGTAGTACTACAATCTATAGAAATTTCCAAAATGGAAGTGACATTTTATTTCTGTTCATGGGCCAACTAGTCAGTACAAGGGTCCTTTATCTTATTTTTGTGTAATGGACAATTTGAAGATTTCTTTTTAACTTTATCAAATATAATTGAATTTATACTTCTACTAAAATGGAGATGGATGGATACAATTCATCTTTATACAATGAAAGCCTTATGGACTTTTCAGTGAGGGGGAAAAGCAGCACAGCTTTAGAGTTTTACATAGAAAAACCACATTGGGTCAAGTAGACCTTACTGATTTTAGGCCACAATAGTAACAAAATGGCTTTGTACATTTAAATTCTGCTTCTTTATCATTTCACATTTGACAACTTTTCTATGCAAAAGCACAACCTAACTGAACTCAGCAAATCATACAGAATAATTTTTCTACTCTTTTACTATACCTTAAAATGAAAGAATTGACATTTAGGCACATTTGGCAGTTGTTACTTTACAATGGAAGTAAAAAGCAGCAATATTTACATTTTAAAAAGTCCAAGTTAATAAAATTAATATATTGATATTTGAAGAAAAGTATTAACTTGCCTCACTTCCTAGTATAAATGTTCACTTTAAAAACCAATTAACATTTACACTCATACAGAAAATTAATCACTTATATTATTTGTTTGGATTCTGGAGCTCTATTCTGGACCTATGTCAGAGATATAGGTCCCAGCTTTGTCACTGAATTACTTTGTAACCAAGCTTAC
>NW_024426946.1:0-4400 GCF_017311325.1 Ursus maritimus | reverse complement strand
GATCATGACCTGAGCTGAAGGCAGATGCTTAATGACTGAGACCCCCAAGCCCCCCCAATTCCCACTATTGTCCAGAGTTAGATTTATTATCCATGAATTTGCTTTACCTCCACCCCCCACTTCACCTCATCCTCAATAAACAAATAAACAAGAAACAAGATGGGCAGAGCCAGTTCCAGTAAACTGACCAGGAGCAGAGCAAAGCAGGAAGTGGGCTTCCTCTGCAAGTCTGCGGAGAGGAAGCCCAGTGCGGGTGAGGGGTTGACACCCTTCTGGATGGGATGCAGATCGAGGAGGCATCGTGTTTCCCCTTAACTCAACACCCTGGAGAAGGAACATTTCTTCTGCAAGAGGGTGACTGGTGGGATAGTCCAGGGTTAGAAACACAGCTATAACCTCAGGCCTTTAAAGACCTTTAATGACAGCCACAGGTGACAGGTGAGAGGCGCTGCTAACTTATGGATACAGTTAAACCCAACCAGTCCCCTTCCAAACCCAGTGATGTGCTGGTCAGACAGAAAGGGACAAAGCAAACGAAGCATCCTGGGCTAGCTGCAGCCCTGAGGCCCAGGGAGAGCATATGGCATCCACATGGACACGTTTGAGGTCAAATGTAAGAAGGCCTCAGGAACTCCTGCTGGAATCATGGTCTTCCTCTGTGAGATCAGAAATGTGGTCTCTAAGACTCTGAGGGTGGGCCCCGCAGAAATGCAGAAGTATCCCCTCAGGGGCCCGTTCACACCTTGTCTGGGAAACAGTGGAATTCAACAGTTTGTCTCAATGGCATGTTTTCACAATTATTCTGGGGGAAAGTTTTTCTTCCACACGGGATTTCTGCCATGCCTGTGTGTGTGTGTATGTGTGTGTGTAGACGTGTCCTTGAAGACCTGGTTTCAAGGATGTCTTGTGTCCTCCTCCCTGGCATGGGACCCTTTCAAGGACAGAATTTGTTGAGTTTTATGATCTATGAAACTCTTTCATACACACACACACACACACACACTTTGGGCAAAAAGACTGTAACAGGCTTGACTTCAAGGTTAGATATTTAATGAAAAAATGCGTCTGTTTTTAAGGGTGATGGAACATTTTATCCATGAAGTTCAAAGGACAGCAGGTAGGAGACATGCATCTCGATTTGTGGTCCAGGCTGGTCATATATTAACAGCTGGCTACTGTAGACTGTTCCTTGATATATAGGAATTTCTGAGAGTTTATTCAGATGTGCTTTCCCAGGCTCTCCCTTCCCCATTTCAATTTGTATCTCTAGGTCCCGCGATATATATTCATTTATTAAATGACCAAGCCACCATCACACATTTCAGAGTGCAAAGAAGCAAAAGAATATAATACAAAAATATTAGCATAAATAATCACCTGCTAAAAAAACGTTAAACCTTATTTGACACAACAGAGAAGAGGAGCTGCCGACACACTGCCTCCCTCCCACAGCACCACCACCCTTTACCTTATAGAAAACATGCGTGCAAACCACGATTAACCCAAACCAGCCCCCTGCCAGGGAGTGCTTGAGGCCTGCAGGTAACCTGCCTTGGTCTAGGGGTCTTGAGGAGAATTTACTGAGGAGGTTCTAGGAAAGATTTTCTTCCTTCATAGACTTATTCTAAAACATGCCGCTCTTTTTCCTGGGGGCCTGCGTGTGCTGGGAGCTGCCACAACTCTCTGTCCAAGAGGAAGACACCCCCAAACCAGAATGGCAGAGCAGGGGAACGGGGCTCCTGAGCTCATCATCCCTGGGAGCCCCCACTTCTGGATTTCGGGATATATGTCTCTAGGAACGGAACTCCTGTCATCGCCCTTCTTGGACCTGGGGCTCCGGGCCGTCTTACGATGCAGACTTGTCTTCTGTAAGAAACTAGAGGAAATCAGGCATGAACGGGTAACTCGCTTTCTCTACTCATTTGTCTAATTTCACTGATAATGCTTTGGGTGAGACACTGTCTCAGCGAACAGAGAGAAGGCACCTCATTATAAACTCCATGGTCGAGCATCCTGTCACACCCACGTCATCTTGTAAACGTGATCACATGCAATGCTTTGGTAATTAATATTGAGTAGTAATAGGTTGAATTGTGTATGTGAGAGTGTGTGTGTATGTAAATCAAAGGTGGCAGAAATATTTCTTTTCAAAGATAAATGACTGTAAGTAAAAAGGGGACATCGTGTGGAAAAATAATGCTCAACATACAGGAGAAAATGCCTTTCAGCCCCAGGGATGAACAGAAGCCATTCACAGGAGCATTTATACAGCAAAGTCTCCCATGAAAGTTTAAGATTTTTAAAAGTAGCTTTTGTCATAAAACAATTCTTAATACCTGAGATATTGCTTCATTATCCAGAGTCTCATCATTTTCTTTTATTAACTCTTTTACTTAAAGTATTTCTGTTTTATTGTACTTATTTCTGTTCCTTGAGTGTTTTAAACTATTTTATCATTCTTTCTTTTCATCAAATGCAATGATTCCCTTCGTATTTAGGACCCGTTCTTAACTTTCTCTCTTTTTTTTTTCTTTTTCTTTTTTCCCCTTCTTCTCTGAGATGTATCGGAGACACAAGGGCTACCTACCTGAAAACCCTAATGTGAGATTTTTATATGTGGGCCTGGGAGAGTTCTTCAGTGTCCCTTTTCCTATTTGCTGTTTGTATTGCTGAGTGTAGGAGACAGGGTCACATTCCACTCTGCTTTCTGGCCTTCTTTAAAAATTATTTAAAATGGAAATGATAGGACTTTCAGATTCTGATTCAACGCAGTTGTAATAACAATACAAGGAAAGTTATAGTTTTTTCTTTCCAGTGATTTCTGCATCATGTGTTATGTTTTCAAAAATTATGAAATATTCTTACCAAATCCGTCTTTCATTTTTGAGAATCACTCGAGATTGTCTGTGACTAAGTGCGGAATGCCCCACTGCTGTTAGACAGGCTTTTGTTCCTGTTGCTTTTTGAAAACTCTATTATATTTAATCTGTAATATCGACTGATAAAATAATTTTGCCTATTATTTATAAGTTTTATTAACTCTCATTTGCTTCCAAATGTCATCCTGTAAGTGATTTCATTCATTTTACAAAATTTCATGATTTAAATATTATTAAATCTACATTACCATCCTTTGATTCTCAAACCCACATAATCAGCAGTTAATTTTACATTGTTTTGTATTGTTTTCTATCATTAATACATAACAGTCTTTCTTCCCCCCTCAATCACCTTGTAAGTTTCTAGAAGAGAACACACCAATTATGTCTAGACTCAAATGCTCAGGCAGAAATTCAACCGAGCAAAACTTGACAAGCTCCCTCTCACTCCTTTCCCGAGGTGTGGGTGTTTTGACAGCCTCTCTCAAGCACTTACACACACGTTTTTGCTTATTTGTTTCTTGACACTCATTTTGTATTAAGGGATCACAGGTACGCATGCACAGTAAACGTGTGTGTGCGTGGGTTCACATTACCCAGACACACGACTGGGAAGGGTCTGAGATGAGGAACTTTTTCTCCTTGGATGTCCTGCCTGACATATGAACACAACGATAAACTACGAAGTCCAAACCAGATGGCAAGAAAATCAGACATTCAAAGTTCTTCCAGAAACCAATAGAAGAGAAAAGCAACCTAATAGTAAATGAAATGAAATTATAAACAGAATCTTTATGGAAGAAATGATTGGAACGTCCAGTACATAATGCAAAGCGCCCCTCTTTACACATGCAAGTGTGCACAGAAGGGCTGGCAACATGGGTGAGGGGGTGATAGGCGGGCCCAGGGGCACTGGGGGAGCTGTGCCAGCACCACTGTGGGTGAGGGGTGGTCCCTGGGGGCTTGTGATCAGGAAGCAGTGTTTAAAAGTACAAGGATTTATTTTACAGAAATGCAAATGAGGGCACAGCCATTTAAATGAATGTATTGCAAGATCATCTATAATAGAAATTAATAAATAAGTGACTGAAATGTACCATTCCAGTCAAGAAGGAGAGCAGTGAGCCCATACGAGGGACTATTATGCGACTTTAATAAGAATGACAGAGAACTATGGGTATTATCTTAGAAACACCACTGTTGTTCAACAGCAGTAGTGATAAAAAGACAGGAAAACTCTTCTCTTCCTCTCTCTTCTCTCTACCTTGCTCTCTCTCTCTTGTTCTGTGTGAACACACGCACACACATGTATACACACATACACGTACTTATGATCTCAGTGTAAAAAACAGCTCCGAGAAACAAAAAGAAACGTGTAAATGCTTTAGAAGGCCTTAAGGGGGTCAAAAAGTACAAACTCCCAGTTAAAAGAAAACTAAGTCATGTGGTTGTGGGGACTATAGTTAACATTACTGACCGTATGTTTGAAAGTTGCTAAGAGAGTAAATCTTAAAAGTTCTC
>NW_024426945.1:0-4402 GCF_017311325.1 Ursus maritimus | reverse complement strand
AGGGAGAGGGAGAAGCTGGCTCCCCACTGAGCAGGGAGCCCTATGCAAGACTTGATCCCAGGATTCTGGGATCATGACCCGAGCCAAAGACAGACGCCCAACCGACTGAGCCACCCAGGTGCCCCAAAGTTAATCACTTTAAAGTGTACAAATGAGTAGCTTTAAGTACATTCATGGTATTGTACAAGCATTTCCTGTCTCTAATTCCAAAATGTTTTCATCATCCCCAAATAAATCTCTATTTCCTTTAAGCATTTGCTCCCCATTTCCTTATTCTCCAAGCTACTGGCAACTACTAATTTGCATTCTGTCTCTATAGATTTACCTATTCCAGACATTTCCTATGAACAGAATCATACAATATATGACCTTTTCTGTCTGGTTTCTTTCACTTAGTGTAATGTTTTTGAGGTGCATCCACATTATCATTTGGTAATTCTGTATTTAGTTTTTGAAGATCAGCCATTGTTTTCTATAGTGGCTGTACAAGATTACATTCCCCCTAGCAGCATACAAGGTTTCCAATTTCTCTATATCCTCTCCAGTACTTCTTCTTTCTTAAAATATAAGACAATATACATGACAGATATGAAGTTGTATCTCACTGTTGTTTTGATTTGCACTTCCCTAATGTGAGTGATGTTGAGTATCTTTTCATGTACTTATTGGCCATTTGTATGTAGTCTTGGACCAAATGTTCATTCAAGTCCTTTGCCTTTATTTTAGTAGGGATGTTTATCTTTTCCTTGTTGAGTTGTAGGAATTTTTAAAATATATTTTGGTTATTAATCTCTTATGAGATATATGACTTACAAATGTTCTTTCCAATTCCACATGTTGCCTTTTCATCCCGTTCATTGTGCCATTTGATGCATGTTTTAAGTTTTGATGAAATCTGATTTATCTATTTTTTCTTTGTTGCCTGTGCTTTTGGTGTCATATCTAAGAAATTATTGCCAAGTCCAAAGTATTCCCAATGTTTTCTTCTAATAGGCTTATATTTTTAGCTCTCATGTTTAGGTCTTTGATCCATTTTCAGTTGATTTTAGTATATGGTAGAAACTAAGGCAAATATTCATTTACGCCTGGAAATGAATGCACCTTTTCTTCTGTTAGGCCTTTCGTGTGGATATTTGATTCAGTCTGATCACTAGTTGACTTGGTGTGTGTCTTGTTGCTTGATCACCTTCAGGTTCCATAATTCTCAATCCTCTAGTGTTACCTTGTGTTTAAGGAGGGAACTGGTTTGTCAAAATTTTTTTTCAATGTCTTTTCCATCCTCATTTTTAGGTCTTTCTTTTGCACCGAGCTGCAGAGAATCTCTCTCTGTGCTCTTAAAGTACAATACTATTATTTGTAATTCAACACTTGTTCACCAGGTAGGAATATGGTGGGGGTCTTCTTTGTTATTTGCATTACACTTTTTTCTCAAGTAGGCACTATGTCTTGGAGTCTTGACTATGTGGCCTTTTAGATTCCTGCCCCTCCCAAGCTGTGCTTCTCATTCCATTCACTGTTCTTGCCTCACCTCCTGGACTTATGGCTATATATCTGTTCCTTTCCCCTGGTTGAAATGGATTTTCCTCAGTACCATGGAGGTATGGTATTTGTTGCCTTTTGCCCAGCAGTTGTAGGCTTTTGTCCCTAAGGAGATCAGGGAGAAAGATCTGAGCCTGGTGTCATTCCTTCCAGCAGCAAGTGCTGATGTCTCTGCCAAGCCAGCATCACAAGGAATGTTTTCTCAGGACTTGGCCAGTCTTTTCTGTGAGCACTCAATGAGGTCCATGGTGAAGAAGCTGCAAGTGAGTACAGATTCCCCTTTTATCTGAAGTCCCCAAGATTTCTATATTCTCTTGTTTCACATTCTGTTTTTGCCAATTTGTTGAAAGATGTTGGCTGAGTTGTTTGTAGTAGTGGCTGGCCTGTGTCTGTAAGTGATCACACTCCATCTCTTCTTGCAGGTGCATGCTTTCCCTTAGACTTCAGGTTAGTTAGGTGCTCCAACATCTTGGCTCTAAGGAAGTTTGAGAAGTTTTTGATTTGCAGTTTGTCTGGATCTTTTTTGCTACAAGATTGAGAATGATGCTCTTTTTGCTTTCTTCTAACTAGAAGTCTTGCATGGAAATTTAACTTACCAAGATGGGAGTCACTTTGATATATTCATTAAACTAAAGTATACGATGTGGGGAAACAAATTCCAAAACCTGACCGAATCTCTTTACAACATTCCAGTAATTCACCTTCACATATATTTTCCAGAATGACCTTTACTTTTATGTTTTGGGTCCTTTTTTCACACGATGCTTCTCACCTGGAATGCTCACCCAGATCCTCCCTGAGTACCAGTAACAACTCATTGTTTAAAGTCCAGTTTGAACAACACTTTCTTAATAAAATATTCATATTGCATCACAGTAGGATGTGCTTTCTAACTGGTCCCATTTAGGACATGATTACTTATGCCTCATACTACTCAGAACACTGTGAGCATTTTCCTAAAATCCCATAGACCTAGCCTAGACCCAGTATAATCTGTCTTCTTCACAAATTTATGAGGTACTGAAGGCAAAATTTGTCTTACCTACTTTACAGTCCCTATGGGGATAGTAGGCTTTCAATGTATATTATTAAATGAATAAACAAAAAACTTCAAAGATGGATACTTAGTGGCAGTTTCAGTGGAACTAGGGCGAAAAGGGAATGACAAAGTGGAGAATAGGGGGAAGGATGATGAATTAGGTGCCACAAAGACTACCAGGGTCAACCATTTTCCAGTCCCCATTCGACTAAGGCATGACGCTTCAGCATAGTGTCTGCAAATCAATTTGTGGAGGTTTTCTTTGCATATTATATGGAATAGTTGGCTATCAGTACACTAAGCAAAAGATGTGTAAAGAATTGATTATTAGAAATATCAACTTCTATGTGACTTGATGTTTTGCTGTGGTTTTCAATTTTTATAACAAAATACGAAAGTTCTAGTATATCCCTGATTACTAAAATTGTGATAGATTTCTTCTCAACTTGCATTAGAAAATAACCTTAGTGATGTTCTTTTGGATACTTTCCACACATTTTTTTCTTCTTTAGACAGCTGTATTTTGTTACAGAACCATGTACTCCGTAAGATCAAGCTATCTTTTCTTCTTTCATTTCATTGAAATTGCCCCATCAGTTCCAGTTCCACATACAGACTTTCCAAGTGTGGCCCTAACTCACTGCCCTGTGAGGAATGTGTACTCCCCTGAACACAGCCAGCTCCCAGGGAACAGTATTTTTGCCTGCAGTCTGCAGAAGGTGGCTCATCTCTGCAGACAAAGCATCATTTCCTAATTAGATATCAGTTGACAAACCGTGAAGGCAAGGGTTACATGGGCATAAAAGGGGTTACTTGGAAGGCTGGGGGAAAAGGAATGGTAAACTTTGGAGTTTGGGACCTGTTGGAAATAATTCAGCTTTCATTTAAATATAAATGTTCTTTCATCAGTTTGGGCCATTATATATATGAAAATTTTATAAAGTTATCTTAATATTATAAAGGATAGGAGAGAGACAGAAAGACTGAGCAAGAGAAAGAATTGGGTTCAGTTCTCAATTCTTCATCAGAATAGAATAGAAGTTACCACAGAGCAGAGACTTCTGTTGTTTTCCCCTGCAATGTGTCACTAGCCATGGAATAGTGTTGAGCACATTAAGTAAATGCTCAAAAACATAAAAGAATCGACTATAACAAATTCCTTTACCACTCAGGCTTTAGTTTCTTCATGTGTAAAATGAAGTTTTAGACACAGTTACCTCCAAAGTTATTTTTTTAACTTTACAATTCCAGAAATTTATTATAATTTTAATGTCCAATAAATTATTTTTAAGGTTTTGAAAATTGTCTTATCTCAAAAATGATCTATAAGAAAGGACGAAGCAGTTATTAAAGATGATGAAGTACACAAAATAAATAGATTTAAAGGTCACGAGTTAAAGCTCCTGAGATGTGAAAATCTCAGGAAGTCAGTACGAAGTAATGGCAAAATGGAAGTAAAAAAAATATATTGTAATCTTTGAGTGACAAAATAATAGTGAAGCCAACTCTCTGAGGTGGGTACTGTACATATGTGGTACCGGGACAGTCTGCTTTAAATATCTGAGGTAGGAGGGACACTGAAAACTAGCCTTCTTCCACAGAATGAGAATGGTCAAGGATTTAAGAAAACTTTAATCTGAGAAATAGTTGAAGGAATTAGATATACTGGAAAAGAGAATATGAAGGGGGCTTGGTACATGCTGAGAGAAATATTTCCATATTGCTGCCAAGAATAGAAATGGGACCTATAGTCATAGGTGGGGTTTTTGACTCAATGAAAGGGAGGATTTTTTTTTAAGATTTTATTTATTTATTTGACAGAGA
>NW_024426944.1:0-4405 GCF_017311325.1 Ursus maritimus | reverse complement strand
CCAGTGTGGGGCTCAAACTCACAACCCCGAGATCAAGAGTCTCATGCTCCGCTGACTGAGCCAGCCAGTGCCCCTGTGAAGGTATTTTTTAGATGAGATTAACATTTACATCAGTAGACTTTGTGTAATGCACAGATTGCTTCCACAGTGTGGGTGGGCCTTATCTAATCAGTTGAAGGTCTTAAGAAAAAAGACAGGTTTTCTGAGGAAGAAGGAGTTCTGTTTCCAGATTGCCTTTGGACTCAAATTGCAACATCAACCCTCCCCTGGGTCCCCAGCCTGCTGTGTCCTATAGAATTTAGACTTGCCAGCCTCCTCAATTGTGTGATTGTGTGTTTTTCCTTAAAATAAATAGATTGTGCCCCATCTATTATCTCTATCTATCTATCTATCTATCTATCTATCTATTTAATCTCCTACTGTTTCTATTTCTCTGCAGAGCCCTGATTAATACAGAGGGTTTCACCACAAAATTGGGTTGGCTTCTGAGGTAGCCATTTTGTTATACTGAGCCTCTCCACGCACACCTCTTTTCTGAACCCCAGACTCAGTATCTAGCTACTTAACATCTCACGATGATGTCACACCTCAGACTTCACTTGTTCATATCTGAATGTTTCTCTCTCTCATACCCCAAACCTCTTCCTGTAGTGTTACCCACATCAGTGCAAGGAACCCCATTTACCTCCCACCCCCAAACCCCCATGCCCAGTGTCTAGTTATCTGGTCCTTTTGCCAACCCTGGCAAAATTCCTTCCACCCCACCTGCCCCCTTCTGTCAGCCCCTACCTCCCTGCCCTGGTTGAACCAACCTCACTGTCACCCAGGCCATGGCCGTATCCTCCCAACTGCTTTCTCTGCTCCCATTTGCCCCCATTTTCAAAACACAGATAGGGTCCTGTCACCCTTCAGAGGGAGAGCTCTCAGTTCAAACGTCACATGCTCAAAGAGGCTTTGCTGATTAGTTGTGCGTGAACATAGATCATTCTAAGACTTAGTGGCTCAAAACGGCAAGTTGTTCTATTATCTTTCAAGGTTTCTGTCGGTCTGGAATTTGGGAAGGGCTTGGCTGGGCAGTGCTGGGTCTGAGTCTCTCAAGTGGTTGCAGTCCAACGGCTGGAGCTGGGGGCCTGGAGCCACTGGGTGGGCATTTCTCGCCCTCATCACGGGGCCTCTGGGCCTCTCCGGCTGCCTTGGGCTTCCTCGCAGCATGCTGGTACCGGGGCAGTCACGTTGCTTACAGGTGCTCGGAAGCCTCGTGGGCAAATATTCCAGTGAGGAGGGTGGCAGCCGTCCCACCTTTTATGGCCCAGCCTCAAAAATCACAGAGGGCCATTTCTGACATACTGTGTTGGTCGAAGCAGCCCCGAGAAACCCACCTGGTTTCCAGGAGGGGAGGACACAGACCTTCCTCTCCATGGAAGGAGCGTCGAAGAATTGTAGACATATCTAAAAAGCACCGCAGTGGCCCTCCCCGATTCTGCATGAGAACACCTGAACTTTTCCTGAGAGCTCATCATACAATTTGTGATTTTATACTTATTTCCTATTTGTTCAGTGTTTAGACCAAAATTTACTCAAGGGCACGGAGCATGTATTTGTGTGAGCTCAGGCGGTCATGTCGAAACACCACACACCGAGTGCCTTAAACAACAGATACTTGTTTTCTCACAGTTTGGGGGGGCTGGGGAGTCCAAGCTCAAGGTTATGACAGGGTTTCATTTCTGACTGTCAGATGGCTGCCTTCATGTCCTCACAGGAGAGAGAGGGAGAGTGTCTCCTATTACAAGGGCACTAATCCCGTCATGAGGGCCCTACCCTCGTGACCTCATCTAATTACCTCTTAGAGGCCCCATCTCCAGATACCGTCACGTGGGAGGTTAGGGCCTCCACACCTGAGTTTTGAGGGGCACACGAACATTCAGACTGTAACAGTCTCTTTGGTTCACCAATGTACGCCCAGGGCTCTGACTGGTTGATTGACTAAGCGCCACCGTTGCTAAGAAAGATCATATATGACAACCTAAGATGATTGCTTGTTTACTGGTTCTTTCGGATTCCATTCATCGTGACTCTCCTCCAGTTACATCTGTCGCAGAAGAGCCGCAGAGCAAAGCCAGAAAGGGACCGTTGCTGTCAGTTAGCGACGGACTCTATTTACCAGGCTCTCCAGCAGGATGGAGACTCCGGAGCACCTTACGCCATCTATGGCCCATCGTCCTGCATACACAGGGCCATTAACCTGGTGGAAAATGCAGTTAGGCTGGCAAGGGGGAGTTGAAATGACAGTGTTTATATTTAATTTCCAGAGGAGGTTGGCAAAACAGCCCGCCGGAATGGTGCTCTCCACCCATCTGGTTCCCTGGATGTGGTGACGTTAGTCACAGTCCATTAGCTGGCACATAAGTTGCCGTCTCTGTCTTGTGGAGGGCATGTGCGTCATCCCACGTTGCCTGGGAAAACAAGCATCAGCATGCGAGTGCTGGTCGCCGTGGAAATGGTGCTGAATGGGACCCATGGCACGATCATTAACGTGGCCCGGCTTCCGTGGGAGGAAAGCACAGCATCGTTTCCTCTCCATCGTGGGGAGGGGGAGGGACAGAGTTAAGAGGGAAAATAAATAGCCTTTTATGATAATCAGTGGGGTCTGGAAAAACCCTGACTTGGCACGAGGTCTTTGAAGCGATGGAACGGAACGAACAGGGAGACACACGGACCCCCTGAGACCCGGCGTTTTCCCCGTCAGTGAGCATTGGCATGGCCTGCTGCCCACTTGTCCAGATGTCGCCGGTGTTGTTTATCAGCGCAGGGAAACATGAAGCCAGGGGTCAGATGGCAGCCCCGAATGACATCCACACTCACGGTAGTAGTGCAGGGGGTGGAGTTCGATGCCGGGGCCAGTCACGGAGCGGGGGCGGCGCAGGGCTCTCAGGAGGAGCTGCACTCGGGGGCTGAATGTGGGTTCGAGCCCCACTCTGCTCTTTGCCAACAGTGTGACCTTCCGAGGGGGATATTCAGTCTCTCTTTGCTTTAGTCCCTGAGCCTCTAAGTCAGGGGGACAAGATCACTGGGGGGATTAAATGAGTTAACATTCATATGATATTGGTGTTTGGTGTGATGATTATTTTGGCAAACATAGATTATTTGGAGAGGTGGGCAGAGTGGTCTGGATCATCAGCAATGGGGTACCTCACTGAGCAAACGATCCGAAGTCTTACTGGGCTTTACGTGGCTTTTGGCTTTTCAGGACTGGGAAGGAAAGGAATAAGGCAGACAGGTATGCCCTGGATTGCCAGGAGAAGGCGTATTGGCTGGTCCACCGATGCCCGGTGAGTATTAGCCTTCCTGGCTTCACCCATCTTATGCCCCCCCCGCCCCGTACTCACCATCCCTTTTGGCGGCGCATTTCCCGCTGGGGCTGCAACTGTGTCAGCAGGATGCCGTTGCTCAGTGTTGGGTTAGCGTGCGAGCGCCTCTTGGTGGAAGAGGAAAGAGACTCCCTGGGTGGAATGAGCTTGGGGCTCATCTCGTGGTGTTGGGGCTAAGGGGAGTGACCCGCGGGAGGACCCTGAATGAGCTTGCCTTTTAGGAAGGGTGGATTTTTTTTTTTGCCATGACACCTTGGACAAGGAATACAAGAAGAAAAAACTAGAACCCAGACTCCCCATGAAATGCGGTAGAGAACTGGAAGGCTGCATAGCCCAAGCCAGGCCTTGCGTCTCTTGCTCCCTCTCCTTTTCCTTTTCCAGATCCGTCTCCAGCAGCTGAGGTGGGAGGAGGCGAGAAGGAGTGAGTGTGTGCTATGCCTCGCGGCTTAGGGCACACTGTGTCTCTGGCTCAGGGACTTTTAGGGGCCCAGAGAGACAAGCTGTGCATAAGTGATGTGACTCATTTTGGCCCGTTCCTGGGAATGGTCACCCCCTGGGGTTAACTCTGCTGCCTCAGTTTCCTCCTGGAGCAGACCAGGGTGCTGCCTATGGATCACTAGAGGTGGGAGATGTGAAAGGGATTCCGAAAAGTGAAGAGGTCAAAGCAAATGTTCTTCCTCCTTGAGTTTCCCTGCCTGCTAGCTGACCAAATTCTCAGAACCAGAAAGTGAACTGGGTCGGTCATGGTACCAAAGCTTCCGGATTTTGGAACATTGAGCTCATCAGATTTTGGCTGTTTTGCTTATTTTCTTTCTAAATTCAAAACAGATACACGTATCGGGTTCCATCTGTGGGGGGCGTTGGTTTCCATGCCTCGTTGCTGAGGTTAAGGTCCTGGGGTTGATCCCCAAGATGCTTGTTGGGTTTTGCTTTGTTCCAGGATTCCTCCTCCAGACAAATCAGTTAGCTGATGCCCGACACAGGTCGCCGGGGCTGGGTGGAGTCCACGGTCCTAGAGAAACAGCCAGGCACACGTT
>NW_024426943.1:0-4433 GCF_017311325.1 Ursus maritimus | reverse complement strand
TGATCTCAGGGTTGTGAGATTGAGCCCCATGTTGGGCTCCAAGCTCAATGTGGAGTCTGCTTAGTTTTCTCTCTCTCCCTTTCCCTCTGCCCCTCCCCTCTACGCTCTCTCTCTCTCAAATAAATAAATAAATACTAAAAAACAAAACAAAATAAAACACGTGAAGTCAATGTGCACAGAAGGGAGAATATCATTGGGCAATGGAGGCAGAATTGGAGTGATACGTCTACAAGTTGAAGGTTGCCAATGACATCAGGAACTGAGAGAAAGACCATGAAGCAGAGTGTCTTGTGGGGACTTCAGAGAGAGGGAGAGAGCAAGCCCCTGCTATCTTGATTCAGAACATATAGCATCAAAAATGTGAGCGAATGAATTTCTTTTGTTTTAAGCCATCCAATTTGTGGTCATTCGTTACAACTGCTCTAGGAAACACACGTGATAAGAACAGACCGTGATATGTTAACTGAACTCAACCACCCTTTTAAATATTTGAAAACCATATCTATTTAAACCACTGAGGTGAAGGATGTGCCTCGTGTATTATTAATCACTCATTTTTTTGGAAGAGATAATTACAAACAAGTCTGATGAGACTTTGCTTGATGAACAAATACACTTCTGCGCTAGTGACACTGAAAACAAGTTTGCTTTGACCATAGAAATTGTGGAAGTAGCCTCCTAGATCCCCTGCGGGGGCAGGGGTGATGAGATTGTGTCAGAAATGGGAGGAAGGAACCTGCTTTCACTTTGGGATAGCAAATCCACAGGACCTCCTTATCTTACAGAGACTGGCACTGTGCATAGAACAGTCCGTTGACATTTGGCAGTTAATGGAGCTGAGCCTTCTCATACAATGGTAGAAGATATTTTCAAGAACTTCTATGGCAAATATACAGATGAATACGTAGATAAACATGTGACTTGCATTTGCTCTTGTCTTAGCCTTTATGGTATATTTCCCTGAATTATCTGAAACTTAGAGTAATGCTCCGAGTTATCCCTTTTCCCTTCGTGTTGTAGACTCTGGCAAATGATCTTGGTTCTATTTTTCTGAAAGGCAGAAAGGTCAAACAGAAGCCAACTGTTCTTTTTACTTTTGTTGCATTACAAACTCTCCCCAATTCTGTTTATTAATGATTCCAACAAATGACCAAAATTTAAGCATCCTAGAACAACTGGCTTACATTTTCCATAATTTTTGTGGACCAGTGTATTCGTTTTTATTACTGTCCAGTTACCAGAAACTTAGGAGCTTGAACAACAACCATTTATTATCACAAAGTTCTTGCGGGTTTGGAGTCCAGCCATGAAATAGCTGGGCTTGCTGCTCAAGGGTTACACAGGCGGCTTCCATCTCCCAAGCCAGCAGAAGAAATGTCTCTCAGTGATGCTACCACAGACTCTTGTAAAATATAATCACAGGTTAGAACATGGCATGATCAAGGGAGTGAATATCCTGTTATTCACAACTCTTGCCCACACTCAAGGGGAGGGGAATATACAGGGTGTGCGCCCCAGGCTGGGGGCACCTGGGAGCCTTCTTAGAATTCCGCCTACATCAGTCAGGAATAAGGAAAAATAGTTTCTGGGTCGTTCTCATTTGTCTGGGTCTCTCATGCGGTGCAGTCAGCTGTCAGCTGTGTGAAGGCATCTGCAGGTTAGGCTGGGCTGTACACCCAAGATAACTTACATGCTGGCATTGATGTGGGCTGTCATCTGGGAGATGTGAGCAGAGAAATTACACATGGACTGTAAATATGGGGAGTCAGGCTTTGACATGGCAATTGTCCTCTTCTGAGTCAAATATCCATATAAATCAGGCTGAAGCAGCATGGTCTCTTCTGATCTGGCCTTGGAAATCTCACTGTGCTATTTTTCCTATACTCTACTGGTTATATTGGTTTCAAATCCATTAGATTTGAGAGTAAGGAATCCTTGGTGGGAGGAGTGTCAAATAATTTGTAGGCATACTATAAAACTACCATGGGACATTAGAACATAAGGACAGTTGCTGAAGTTATTGACCTCTATGCGGCTCTGTATAAAAATGATAGTAATACCTACTTAGAAATCTTACAGTAAGAAAATATGAAATATGGCAAAGATAGATATAATTAGGACACAACAGCACCTGTTATGTTTTGTTGTAATTTCCCCAACATTTGTCATTTTACCCTTCACCTGTTATTTCACTAAGGATCTTTTCCTGATTCTATATCAAAAGAAGGCATACCTCTTGCTTTCCCTGAAAAGTGGTTGTGTAATGTGATAGTGAGTGTTCACTGACTAAAGAGTCCGGGTTTTGGGATAATTCATATGCTTGTAGGTTCACAGGCACTTTAGCTTGGTCAAATTAGATCAGTCTACAGCCAAAAAACAGAGCCCAATCATGCAAACGCTGGAGATTAATTTTCCCATTTTCCTTGTTATTACCTGTAGCTGAAGCAAGAAGAGACTCCATGGTCACCACCTTCCACACAATTTTAAACTTTTCTTTCTCAATGTTACCTCATATAAAGCAACAATTCTCAACACTCTTCAATATTCATAAATATTATCACAAAGTACAGTGTTTTTCAGTCTGTATTTGGTACAACTCATATATTTAATTGAATACCCATAGGAGTTTGAAGTTTGAATAGTTAACTCTGTTTCTATACAATTTTTAAAAATTTAAATATATACTTGCTAATGTTTCCTTTCTTATTTTTTTATTTTAATGATTTGAACAGTATTTACCTAATTAATATCTTTTAAATGAATGGCTATTGGCCAGTTAACTAAAAGATCCTTTAACTTCTTTAATTTAAAGTCATCTTTTCCTTCTAACATAGGAGGAACTTTTCCAATTAGTAAGGATGATGGCACTTATAATCAGAGAAATGGAGTCGCAAGTGAAGTTAGTAATTAATGCCTATATAACTAAAATGCCCATATAAATAGTTTTAGTGTTATAGTTCTCACCATTTATGACTAAGGGACATTAATAAAATAGTACGTATATATAGTTATATGAAGCTGGAATTTATTTTCCATTGATAGTCTATGAGAGGGTGATATTTAATTATAAAATGTGCATAAATTAAAAATCTTAACCTGCAAAACTATGAGCCTGCTTTTTCTTGGCAAATGGGAAAATATACAAAATCAGTACTTTTTACACATCATGACATGTTTAAAACTTGTATCATTTACCACTTCATGCACAAGTGATTTTGATACTGAGTAGCTTGGACTTCATGTTGGGATTGAAAGTGCTGTTTTTCTTTGTTTCCTTACAGCTCCGTGGTTTCCCCTGGATCCTTTGCAGGTTCTACAAAGCTGTGACTGAGAGGCTCCTGGGATGGGTCACCAGAGGAGATTCATTTAACCTTCCCACAGTTCTCGGGATGTTTATTTTAAATGTTTTTCCCATAAGCACTTTATGTGTTAGAACAGATCCCTGGGCTCTAATAACTCAGAAAAGCTTGCATTTGACTTTCAGCCAAACCCCTTTACAAGCATATGTTCTCCCAAAATGCCAAGTTTGAAATTGTCACTACACAAATTCATTGTGAAACTTCAATTTATTATGCAGAATGGGAAATAGGAATAGACCTATTAATCTATCAAGAGAGCAAGGGAAGTTTTAGTTACAATGTTTTCCTGGTACAGACCCAGCTCATTACTTACTGTAAATCTCCCCCTGCTACCCAAGATTATTTAAACTCTTGATTCTGGATGCTGATAACAAGCACAACACAAAATGCACCACTTCCATTTATTTTCAGATAACTGTTGGGAAGATGAGAAACACTTAGGAATAATATTCCAAACCAATTAAGTGAAATGGCTTAATGGAAATGACTCATAGAGAATTGAAAATGTTACTGTGACATGTCTTATGTATACCCACGTGTAGTTTTCTTAATATTCCAGCATCAAATATATGAAAGGACCTCTAACTTGGTTTAAGTCATTCAGAACTACTTTACCCGTTATGCGCTGGAAGTCTGCAAGACAGAGCTATTGTTTCTTGGTCTAACTGCACTGGACATCTATTGCAATGATGAGAGGCTGTAATTAAATGCAGAAAAAAAAATGCTCATCATGTACCTCAAAGGGAAAAAACTAACAACCAAACTTTATTATCACTACTCGCAGATAAAAATCCTAATTCATTCATGTCGCACCAACCTTCTAATCCTGCCCGTATCTCTCTAAACTGTACTATATAACTTGCCTCCTTGTCTCATTGAGCATCTTTTTTAAAAATGATTTTATTTATTTACGTATGAGATTGAGAGAGAGAGAGAGAGAGAGGATGAACAGGGAGAATGGCAAGGGAGAGAGGGGAAGTGAGAGAAAGAATCTCAAGCAGACTTCGTGCTGAGTGCAGAGCTGACACAGGATTGGATCCCATGACCCTGAGATCATGACCTGAGCCAAAATCA
>NW_024426942.1:0-4448 GCF_017311325.1 Ursus maritimus | reverse complement strand
CTCCATCCCAGGACCCTGGGATCATGACCTGAGCTGAAGGGGACTAAGCCACCCAAGCACCCCTTCTTGCCTTACTTTCTTAAGAAATGTTAATTTTATGTGTTGTGAGTGTTTTTGCATGCTTTAATTTGTAAGTGGAATTAAATCCAAGGAAAATTGAATTTTAAGTAACCTTACAGCAGATTTAATTGCTCAGTCCCTATCATCTTCCAGGTTAATTTGACAAGCACACTTTAACTGCTTGTCCACAAGTGTTTTTGGCGTGAAATTGTCAGATGGCTTGGTTCTGAATTTAGCCTTGTATTTTCAGAGCTGTGCAGCTTCAGTATCTTTATGTAAACTTAATTCTCGGCCTTTTGTCAGGATGTCAAGGTAGTTTCTGTGTTTCCTCATACAGAGCACTGTGAATAGTCAGAAACAGGAGTTTGAGCTGTCGAACTGACTGGATTTTGTGTAAGGTATTCAGAATTAAGCTGGTATTTGTGAGTAGGCCCAGGCAGACTCTTGGCACCTGTAAGGGCTCCGAGTTCGGGCAGTGGAGGGGACTCAGGAGGAGGCTTTGTTTTGACAACCACTTAATGTACCATGCGGAGTTTTTGTGAAGAGTAGCGTGTGCAGATTCTTTGTTCAAATATTCAGCTGAACACTTCTTGTTGAGACTGTTATGTTTGTCCGTATTAGATGGAGAACACTGAATCAGGATAAACGGATCAGACAAGGTCATACTGAGCAGGTGTAGCAGGATGGCGGTAAGAGGTGCTCAGGAGCAGACCGTGGGCCGGAAATGAGAGAGGGGCAGCGACTGTGTTGGGAAGGAACCTTGAAACCCTCTTTGAGAGCTGACGACTAGGAGAGGCCTGTGAGCATGGAAGCCTGGCACTTCAGTAGTGATGTTGAAGTGAGGGGCGGGACTGATGAGAAGGCGCAATCAGAAGTGGAGTGAAGCCTTTGGAATTCAAGTGTGTGACTTCGTTATCTTGATGATGAGTTTCCACTTACAGGTGTCCCAGGGGTTCTGCTAAGACATGCCCAGTTGTCCCCTCTTCTTTGTCTGCAGTTACTGACTTTCTGAGGAAGCACCGGCCAGAATAGCTTGCCCTGGTATCGTCATGGGTGACCATTTTCTCTGTTGTTTCTTTTTCAAGGAGATCTCTTTGCTGCCACCTTCCTCATTAAGAATGGGGCCCTTGTCAATGCTGCTACGTTGGGTGCCCAGGAGACACCGTTGCACCTTGTGGCCTTGTACAGTGCAAAGAAACACTCGGCAGACGTGATGTCTGAGATGGCCCAGATCGCAGAGGCCCTTCTGCAGGCTGGTGCCAACCCCAACATGCAAGACAGCAGGGGCAGGTAAGTGGGGTCAGACGGCCTGCTCTTAGCGCTGTTTCTGGAATGGTGTTTTATGGTGGCACATAACTAGCAGACAGGGGCTTATTATTCAGTCTGATTCTCATTGAAGTCACAGACATTGGTTTGTTAGACAGATGAGAGGCATCTGGGGAAATCATTTCCGTGCTGGGAACTGAGGTCCATGGATTTGTAAGCAGTTTCTGTCTTGTTCCGGTGCTCACTGGTCCAGCTCCTCCAGGGGAACTTTGTCCTGGCATCTTTGTCAGCTGGTGGGCTACCGTGAAGAAGGGGTGCACTCCATCTTAAGACAGTCTGTTGTGTTTCCGTGCGGTCTGGTTGTTGGGAAGTTCTCTGCACTAAACCCAGTTCTCACTACGCGTGAGTCCTGCAGCTTCCGTTGGCGCTCTGCAGAGCGTGCGTCTTCCCCCACAGCACCTCTGACAGCAGTTGTCGTGTTCCTCTTGCCTCTTCCCAGAAGTACCTTGTTGAGGATCCCTTGTGGTTTAGAGTCTACGAAAGGGCTGTGTCTCTTTGGGGCAGCAGTGTGGGAGGCACAGAAGGGGACCTCCAGCAAGTGGGACCCCCTTTCTGTAGTCACAGCTCAGTATTTTATAGCTTAGAAAAGCCTCTCACGAATTAAGAACAGAGTTCTGTGCAGTTGTCAGAATAGGAAAATAGATGCGTGTGGAAGGATTCTGCAATTAATATGGGTCTCTGCGAACTCTCATTATCACATGATAATTACTTTATTTCCCCAAATAATTGCATCCTTTTTATCTTCTGTCGAATCTTTAATTTGACTTTCTCCAGCTGCAGCACCCACTGGCGGCAGGTGCCTCTGAGATGGGTGCCGGCCGGGGGCGGGGGGGCTCCTTCAGGGCACGTGAGTGCAGGGCAGTCAGAAGCCCCTTCCGTCGGTCCCTGCCTGTGGCCACGCTGTGTTTGAGCATAACCCAGAGTTACAGGAAGACAAACATTTGTTTCCAGAATTGTGGAGGCGCGATGGGGAAAGCAGGTGTACGCGTGTAGCAAGTGCTGTTTAAGAACATGAGTAGATACTCAGTGTCAGCGTTTAACCGGAGAGTCTTTTATGCATCTCTTCCTTTTGTTGGTTCTTGTCCTTTTGGCCACCGGTTAAGTGGTGACATAGAGGCAACTCCATTTTCGTTCTTTGATCCTTGGTCGTGATTTTGGAAAGCTGTGTGCCAGGACTCAAAGAGACACTGGTGCAGGAACCGGGGTCTTGTGCGTCGTCCTGGCCCGCGCCTGTCCTGGGCTGACCCTCTTCTCTCTCGTCCGTAGAACTCCCTTGCACGTGTGCATCATGGCCAGGAATGAGCACGTGTTCAGTCAGCTGCTGCAGTGCAAACGGTACGCACGTGGAGCGGTGGGAAGGCGGTTGGGAGGGTGGGATGATGTGTGAAAAATTACTGTTTTAAAATGTCTCCTAGTGCTGTAAGTTTTAGTGAGTAAAAGTCAGGTGAAAAATTGTCATTGAGAACGTGTACAAAGAGAAGACGAGGCCGTTGGCACTGCAGTGTCCGCAGAGGGTTGTACGTGCTGCTGGCCTTGCTGCTGCATTTCAGGCTGGATCTGGAGCTGAAAGACCACGAGGGCAGCACCGCTCTGTGGCTCGCGGTGCAGTACGTCACCGTGTCTCCCGACCACTCGGTGAACCCCTTTGAAGACCTCCCGGTGGTGAATGGGACGTCATTTGACGAGAACAGCTTCGCAGCCAGACTCATCCAGCGAGGGAGCAACACGAACGCGCCGGACGCCGTCACAGGTAACACGCGGGCCCCCCAGAGCTGGGCTCAGCGTTTTTACCGAGAAGTTAGAAACCGAGTGGCATAGGGTTATGAGAACTCGTCTGTGCTTTTCACTGTGGTAAAAGCCGGGGTTATTTTTTTAATCTTATGCTTTAAGAACTTCAGCCAGACTCCGAGTCTGTCAGGCAGAAACACGTCCATTTACTTGGTGCAGTGGGCTTCGGAACCCCTTCTACACTCTTAAAAATTATATCCCCAAGAATTTTGGTTTTGGTGGGTTATAGCTTCAATATTTAACATTTTAGAAATTGAAACTGAGGCATTTTTAAAAGATGTATTAATTAAGTCAAAAAATGACAGACCATTATATGTTTAACATGTAGCATTTTTTATGAAGAATGATGTTCAAACCAAGATTAGTTGGAAGAGTGACTGGTTTCTTGTATCTGCATCTGTATTCAGCCCTTTGAGAGGAGTTGTGTCGGTTGAACTATGTGAAGAAAACCTACCCTCGCACGGTCTGCAGCTGGATGTGTGTTTCTTAGGTTCCGTAGCAAGCAGAATTGACCACGTGATAGTTCAGAGTCAGTTGCAACGTGGAGCCTGAGCCCGTATCAGGAGCTCTCCATACTCTGTTGTATGAAAACCCACGGTCCGTGGACCTTTTCTCCATACATGATTTTATCACATCATGACTTGATTATCTGAAAAATACTGGTTCACCACTGATCTCATCAGAAAACTCTCCCAGTGTTGATAAGCTGTCAAATTGCGGTTTTGGATAAAAGTTTTCCAAAATCCTGATACTCACTTGTAAGATCCAAGTTCTATCATTCGGCGCAAATATTGCCAGTTGTTTTTCTTAAAGAGATAGGCTCACGTTGTGCATTTTCAGGAAGATGTCTGTAGATACTCATGCTTGAATAACCAGTGTGTTAATCAGTCCTTCTTTCATAAACGTGGTGTTCCACGAAGAAAACGGCCGCCTGAACAGTGGCTCTCGGGCCTTTCCCAGAGACGGCTGCGAGGCTTCCTTGCGTGGCGGACGCAGTTTGCTCATGCTACTTACTTTGTCACACAGACATTTATCTTATTTTATGTATGTATTTCTTTCTTTTGTGCTTTTTTAAAATCAGATTTTTATTAAAGTCCTAGCTGTTTTCTAAATGAATATCCTTTTATTGGCTTTTCCCAATTACAAATGAAATGTCACACAGAGCTCTAAAAGGACAGGTACTCGTTGGAGTTTAAGAACTTCAGTAATTTTTGCTGCTTTATCAAGAAACTGCCCTGTTTTGGGGCGCCTGGGTGGCACAGCGGTTAAGCGTC
>NW_024426941.1:112835-112969 GCF_017311325.1 Ursus maritimus | reverse complement strand
AGCCTGACTTGAGCTGAAGGCAGATGCTTAACTCACTAAGCCACCCAAGAAACCCAGGAAAGACTTTTTTAAACAGTGTTTTTACTAATAAAAGTTTTATAGAATAGCAGATGTAAAAAGAAAATTAAGGTCTC
>NW_024426941.1:109421-111192 GCF_017311325.1 Ursus maritimus | reverse complement strand
CACTACCACTACCCCGCGTCATCCCCTCCACCCACCGCTCCAATCGCCACACAGCCAGCGGATCGGGCCTGCTGGGCTCCTGGGGCCTAACCCTAACCCTAGATTGGCCGCCAAGGGGAGCCTCCCCAGGGGCCTGGAGCGCAGTGCCAGGGATTGGGGACCCCTGAGCCCAAGTGTGGGACTCAGCCTGCCACTGCACAGCCCACCTGGGGCCCTCAGGGTGCTGCCCAGCATTCAGGGCGGGAGAATGGTCAGGGACCCCCGAGCCCCCAGCAAAATTCGATGGCCCCCCGAGCCACAACGCTTGGGCCCACACTCCCCATCCCCCACACTTTCACCTTGGCAAGCTGCCTTGCTCACCACTCAGATGGAAGATCGGGCTTGTTGGGATCCTGGGGCCTAACCCTAAACTTTGGTCGGAGACTGAGGGGCCCTTTCCTAGGGGCCTGGTGCAGCACCGCATAGGACTGGGGAACCCCGAGCCCCAGTGGCACTCAGCCTACTACCAGAAGGTCACCCAAGTCCCTAGAGGTGACGCCGAGCATTCAGGGCCGGAGAACCAAAAGAGGCCCCAAGACCCCTGCCACCTTCGAAGACTCCTATGCCACAACGCTTGGGCCCACGCTCCCCCTGCCCCTTGCCCTCAACTTGGCCCACTGCCCCACTCGCCCCTCAGCTGGCATATCGGGCCTGCCAGCCTTCTGGGGGCTAACCCCAACCCTAGGTCAGCTGCCAAGGGGCCCACTCCCAAGGGGCCTTAGCGCCACAGTGCCTAGGATTGGGGACCCCTGAGCCACAACGCCTGACTCAGGCTGCCACCATGCCGCCACCAGGGCTCCTCGGGGCGATGTAGAGCATTCAGGGCGGGAGAAGAGGCAGGCCCCTGAGCCCACAGCAATCTTCGAAGGCCCCCTGGGGCCACAACTCTTGGGTCCATGCTCTCCCTACCCTGCACACTCACCACGACCCCCTACACTGCTCACCAAACAGCCAGCCGATGGGGCCTGCTGGCCTCCTTGGGGCTAACCCTAACCATAGGTCAGCCCCAGAGGAGCCCCTCCCAAAGGACCTGGCGCCGCAACGTCGGGAGTTGGAGACCCCCCAAGCCCCAGCTCTGGACACACCCTGCGGCCCGAACGCCACCCCTGCTTCTAGGGGCACCACCAGTCATTCAGGGCGGGAGAACGGGCAGGGCCCTCCCAGACTGGCCACATTCGAAGGCACAACGCGCCAAAATGCTTGGGCCCACGCTCCCACTCGCCAGCGCCCTCACCTCAGCCCGCCCCCCGCTCGCCGCACAGCCTGCGGATCGGGCCTGCCGGCCTCATGCGGGCTAACCCTAACCCTAGGTCGGCCCCAGATAGGCCCATCCCAAGGGGCCTGGCGCCGCAACACCGGGGATTGGCGACCACCGAGCCCCAGCCCCGGACTCACCCTGCCGCCCCGCCACCACCCGCGCCACTAGGGGCGGCGCCGGTCATTCACAGCGGGAGACCAGGCAGGGCCCTCGGAGCCACCGGCGACCTTCTTAGGCCCTCCGCGCCAAAACGCTTGGGCCCACGCTCCCGCTCGCCAGCGCCCTCACCTCGGCCTGAACCTCCGCTCGCCGCACAGCCGGCGTATCGGGCCTGCCGGCCACCTGGGTACTAACCTAACCCTAGGTCGGCCCCCGGGGGGCCCCTCCCAAGGGGCCTGGGGCCGCAACGCCGGGGATTGGGGACCCCTGAGCCCCAGCGCCGGACTCACCCTGTCGCCCCGCATCCCTCCGGGC
>NW_024426941.1:81461-109411 GCF_017311325.1 Ursus maritimus | reverse complement strand
CCACCACCACTCGCGCCGCTAGAGGCGGCACCGGTCATACAGGGCGGGAGACCAGGCAGGGCCCTCTGAGCCCCCAGCGAACTTCGTAGGCCTCCGCGCCAAAACGCTTGGGCCCACGCTCCCGCTCGCCAGCGCCCTCACCTTGGCCCGCCCCTCCGCTCGCTGCACATCCGGCGGATTGGGCCTGCAGGCTTCCAGGGGGCTAACCCTAACCCTAGGTCGGCCCCCGAGGGGCCCCTCCCAAGGGGCCTGGCGCCACAACATTGGGGATTGGGGCGCCAAGCCCCAGCGCCAGACTCACCCTGCCGCCCCGCCGCCACCCGGGCCGCTAGGGGCATAGCCAGTCATTCAGGGCGGGAGACCGGGCAGGGCACTCCGAGCCCCCAGCGACCTTCGTAGGGCCCCTGGGTCAAAACGCTTGGGTCCACGCTCCCTCTTGCCAGCGCCCTCACCTCGGTTCGCCCCTCCGCTCGCCACACAGCCGGCGGATCGGGCCTGCCGGCCTCCTGGGGGCTAACGTTAACCCTAGGTCGGCCCCCAAGGGGCCCATCCCTAGGGGCCTGGCACCGCAACTCCGAGGATTGGGGACCCCTGATCCCCAGCGCCTGACTCACCCTGCCACCCCGCCGCCACCTGGGCCGCTAGGGGCGCCGCCGATCATTCAGGGCGGGAGAAAGGTCAGGGCACTCCGAGCCCCAGCCACATTCGAAGGCACCCAGCGCCAAAATGCTTGGGCTCACGCCGCACCCGCCTGCGCCCTCACCTCGGTCTGCCCTTTTGCACGCCGCACAGCCGGCAGATTGGGCCTGCCGGTGTGCTGGGGGCTAACACTAACCCTAGGTCAGATCTGAGGGGCCCCGCCCAAGGGGCCTGGCGCCGCAACGCCGGGGATTGGGGACCCCTTAAACCCAGCACAGGACTAACCCTGGCGCCCCATGCCACCCGGGCCGCTAGGGACGCCACTGCTCATTCAGGGTGTGAGAACGGGCAGGGCCCTCCGAGCATCCATTGACCTTCGAACGCCTTCTGCCCCAAAACGCTTGGGCCCATGCTCACAATCACCAGTGCCCTCACCTCGGCCCACCCCAATGCTCACTGGACAGCCGGCGGATACGGCCTGCTGGCCACCTGGGGAATAACCCTAACCCTAGGTCGGCCCCCGAGGGTCCCCTACCAAGGGGCGTGGCATCGCAACGCCGGGGATTGGGGACCACAGAGCCTCAACTCCAGACACACCCTGCCGCCCCACCGCCACCTGGGCTGCTAGGGGCACCGCCAGTCTTCAGCGCGGAAGAAAGGGCAGGGCCCTCCGAGACCCAGCCACATTCGAAGGCACCCTGTGCCAAAACGCTTGGGCCCATGCTCCCACTGGCCAGCGCCATCACCTCGACCTGCCCCACCGCTCATCCCACAGCTGGCATTACGGGCCAGTCGGCCTCCTGGGGTCTAACCTTAACCCTAGGTCGACCCCCAAGGGGCCCTTCCCAAGGATCTTGGCGCCGCAACACCGGGGATATGGGACCCCCGAGCCCCAGCGCCGGACTCACCCTGCCGCCCTGCCGCCACCCGGGCCGCTAGGGACGCCGCAGGTCATTAAGGGCAGGAGGGCGTGCAGGGTCCACCGAGCCCCAGGCGACCTTTGAAAGTCCCCTCGCCAAAACTCTCTGGCCCACGCTCCCGCAAGCCAGCGCCCTCACCTCGGCCTGGCCATCTGCTCACCGCACAGCCGGCGGATCGGGCCTGCCGGCCGACTGTGGTTAACCTTAACCCTAGTCGGCCCCCGAGGGTCCCCTCCCAAGGGGCATGGCACCACAACGCTGGGGATTGGGGACCCCCGAGCCTCAGCGCCGGACTCAACTGCCGCCCTGCCACCCCCCGGGCTGCTAGGGGCGCCACCGTTCATTCAGCGTGGGAGAACGGGCAGGGCACCCTGAGCCCCCGGCGACCTTTGAATGACCCCCGCGCCAAAACGCTTGGGCCCATGCTCCCGCTCACCTGCGCCCTCACCCTGGAGCGCCCCTCCGCTTGTCGTACAGCAGGCATATCGGGCCTGTCGGCTTCCTGGGGGCTAACCCTAACCCTAAGTGGGCCACCGGGGACCCCTCCCAAGGGGTCTGGTGTGGCAGCGCCAGGGATTGGAGACCCCCGAGGCCCAGCGCCGGACTCACCCTCACACCCCGCTGCCACCTGGGCCTCTAGGGGCGCCACCGGTCATTCAGGGCGGGAGTACTGGCAGGGCCCTCCCCGCCGCCGGTGACCTTCAAAGGCCCCCCGCCCCAAAACGCTTGGGCCCACGCTTCCGCTCGCCAGTGCCCTCACCTTGGTCCGCACTTTCGCACGCCGCACAGCTGGCAGATTGGGCCTGCCGGCCTGCTGGGGGCTAACACTACCCTAGGTCGGATCCCGAGGGGCCCCGCCCAAGGGGCCGGGTGCCGCAACGCTGGGGATTGGGGACACCTGAAACCCAGTGCAGGACTCACTAGGCGCCCATTGCCACCCGGGCCGCTAGGGACTCCACTGCTCATTCAGGGTGTGAGAATGGGCAGGGCCCTCCGAGCATCCATGGACCTTCGAACGCCTCCTGCCCCAAAACAACGGGCCCACGCTCCCGCTCACCAGTGCCCTCACCTCCGCCCACCCCACCGCTCACTGCACCGCTGGCAGATAGGGCCTACTGGCCACCTGGGGAATAACCCTAACCCTAGGTCGGCCACCGAGGGTCCCCTACCAAGGGGCCTGGCACCCCAACGCCGGGGATTGGGGACCCCCAAGCCCCAGCGTCAGAATCACCCTGCCGCCCCACCGCCACCTGGGCCGCTAGGGGCGCCCCCGGTCATTCAGGGCGGTGGAAAGGGCAGGGCCCTCTGAGCCCCAGCGACCTTCGAAGCCCCACCACGCCAAAATGATTGGGCCCAGGTCCCGCTCGCCAGCGCCCTCACCTCGGCCTACCCCTCCGCTCGCCCCACAGCTGGCAGATATGGCCTTCCAGCCTCCTATGGGATAACCCTAACCCTAAGTCGGCCCCCGATGGCCTCCTCCCAAGGGGCCTGGCACCGCAACGCCGGGGATTGGAGACCCCCGAGGCCCAGCGCCAGACTCAACCTGACGCCAGACCGAAACCCGGGCCGCTAGGGGCGCCACCGGTCGTTCAGTGTGGGAGACGGGCAGGGCCTTCCAAACCCCGGCGACTTTCAAAGGCCCCCCGCCCCAAAACGCTTGGGCCCACGCTCCGGCTCGCCAGCACCCTGACCTCGGCCCGCCCCTCCATTCCCCGTACAGCCAGCCGATCGCGACTGCAGGCATTCTGGGGGCTAACACTAACCCTATGTCAGCCCCCGAGGGGCCCCTCCCAAGGGACCTGGCACCTCAACCTTGGGGATTTTTGACCCCCGAGCCCCAGTGCAGGACTCACCTTGCCACCCTGCCGCCACCTGGGCCACTAGGGGCGCTGCCGTTCATTTAGAGTGGGGGAAAGAGCTGGT
The DNA here is from genome assembly GCF_017311325.1 of Ursus maritimus. Classification (NCBI taxonomy): domain Eukaryota; kingdom Metazoa; phylum Chordata; class Mammalia; order Carnivora; family Ursidae; genus Ursus; species Ursus maritimus. The sequence continues at coordinate 105,929 of NW_024426941.1, read as the reverse complement.
CCCTCCGAGCCCCCAGGGACTTTCAAAGGCCCCCCCATGCCAAAACGCTTGGGTCCACGCTCCCACTCGCCAGCGCCCTCACCTCGGTCTGGCACTCCACTCACCGCACTGCTGGCAGATAGGGCCTGAGGGCCTCCTGGGTGCTAACCCTAACCTTTGGTCGGCCCCCGATGGGCCCCTCCCAAGGGGCCTGGCTCCGCAAAGTCGGGATAGGGGACCCCTGAGACCCAGCGCCGGACTCACCCTGCCACCCCTCTGCCACCAGGGCCACGAGGGGCGCCGCTGATCGTTCAGGGAGGGAGAACGGGCAGGACCCTCCGAACCCATGGCGACCTTCGAAGGCCCCTCGCGCCAAAACGCTTGGGCCTATGCTCCCTCTCACCAGGGCCCTCACCTCGGCCCGCCCCTCCGCTCGCCACACAGCAGGCGGAGCGGGCCTGCTGGCGTACTGGGAGCTAACCCTAACCCTAGTTCGGCCCCCGCGGGTCCCTCCCTAGTGGCCTGGCGCCGCAACGCGGGAGACTGGGGACCCCGAACACCAGCGCCGGACTCAACCTGCCGCCCCAACGTAACCCGGGCCACTATAGGCGCCGCCGGTCATTCAGGGCGGGAGAACGGGCAGGGCCCTGTGAGCCCCTGGCGACCTTCGAAGTCCCCCCATGCCAAAATGATTGGGCCCACGCTCCCGCTTGCCAGCGCCCTCACCTCGGCCCACCCCTCTGCTCGCCGCACAGCTGGTGGATCGGGCCTGCCGGCCTCCTGGGGTCTAACCCTAACCCTAGGTCAGCCTCTGAATGGCCCTTCCCCAGGGGCCTGGCGCTGCAACTCCTGGGATTTGGGACCCTCGAGCCACAGTGCCGGACTCAACCTGCGTCTCACCGCCACCCAAGCCACTAAGGGTGCAAAAGATCGTTCAGTGAGGGAGAATGGGCAGGGCCCTCCGAGCCCCTGGTGACATTGTAAGGCCCCCCGTGCCAAAACACTTAGGCCCACTCTCCTGCTTTCCAAGGGGCCTGGCGCTGCAACTCCTGGGATTTGGGACCCTCGAGCCACAGTGCCGGACTCAACCTGCGTCTCACCGCCACCCAAGCCACTAAGGGTGCAAAAGATCGTTCAGTGAGGGAGAATGGGCAGGGCCCTCCGAGCCCCTGGTGATATTGTAAGGCCCCCCGTGCCAAAACACTTAGGCCCACTCTCCTGCTTTCCAGCACCCTCACCTCTGCCTGCCCGTCCGCTCGCCGCACAAGTGGCGGATCGGGCCTGCCGGCTTCATGGGGGCTAACTCTAAGCCTAGGTCGGCCTCCAATGGGCCCTCTCCCAAGGGGGCTGGCGCCGCAATGCCGGGGATTGGGGACCCCCGAGCCCTAGTGCTGGACTCACCCTGCCACCCCGCCGATACCCGGGCCGTTGGGGCACAGGTGGTAATTTAGGGCAAGAGAACGGACAGGGACCTCCGAGACCCCAGTGACTTTCGAAGGCCCCCTGCGCCAAAATGCTTGAACCCATGCTCTCGCTTCCCAGCGCCCTCACCTCAGCCCACCCCTCCGTTCAAAGCACAGCCAGCGGATCGGGCTTGCAGGTCTTTGGGGGGCTAACCCTATCCCTAGGTCAGCCCCCGAGGGGCTTTCCCAAGAGGCCTGGCGCCGCAACGCCGGGGACTGGGGACGCCCGAGCCCCAGCGCCGGACTCACCCTGCCACTCCAACGCCACCCGAGCCGCTAGAAGCACCGCCGGTTGTTCAGGGCGGGAGAACGGGCAGGGCCCTCCGAGACACTGGCGACCTTCGAAGGCCGCACGCACCAAAACGCTTGGGCCCATGCTCCCGCTCGCCAGCGCTTTCACCACGGCCCGCCCCTCCACTCGCTGCACTGCCAGCGGATCGGGCCTCCTGGCCTCTTGGGGGCTAACCCTATCCCTAGGTCAGCCCCCGAGGGGCTTTCCCAAGAGGCCTGGTGCCGCAATGCCGGGGATTGGGGACCCCCAAGCCCCAGAGCCGGACTCACCCTGCCGCCCTGCCGCCAACCGGGCTGCCAGGGGCGCCGCCGGTCTTTCAGTGCGGGAGAACGGGCAGGGCCCTCTGAGCCCCCGGCGACAATCGAAGGCCCCCTGCGCCAAAATGCTTAGACCGACGCTACCACTCGCCAGCGCCCTCACTTCGGCCCAGCCCTCCGCTCGTTGCACAGCTAGCCAATCGGACCTAGCGGCCTCCTGGGGGCTAACCCCAACCCTAGATGGGCCCAAGAGGGGCTCCTTCCAAGAGGCTTGGCGCCCCAATGCCGGGGACTGGGGACAACCGACCCCAGCACCGGACTCACCCTGCCGACCCGCCGCGACCTGGGCCACTAGGGGCGCCGTCGGTCCTTCAGGGCTGGAGAACGGGCAGGGCCCTCCGAGCCCCTGGCGACCTTCGAAGGCCCCCAGTGCCAAAACACTTGGACCCACACTCCCGCTCACCAGACACTCACCTCGGCCCACCCCTCCGCTTGCCGCACAGCTGGCGTACCGGGCCTCCCGGCCTCCTGGGGGCTAACCCTAACCCTAGGTCTGCCCCTGAGGGGCCCTTCCCAAGGGACCTGGTGCCACAATGCCGGGGATTGGGGACCCCTGAGCCCCAGCGCCGGACTCACCCTGCCGCCCCCCCGCCACCCGGCCCCTAGGGGCACCGCCGGTCATTCAGGGAGGGAGAACGGGCAGGGACCTCCGAGCCCCCGGCGACCTTAGAATGCCACCGGCACAAAACGTTTGGGCCAACGCTCCCGATCACCAGCGCCCTCACCTTGGCCCACCCCTCTATTCGCCGCAGAGCCGGCACATGGGGCCTGTACGCCTCCTGGGGGCTAACCCTAACCCAAGGTCAGCCTCCAATTGGCCCCTCCCAAGGGGCCTGACACCACAACGCCTGGGATTGGGGACCCCCGAGCCCCAGCTCTGGACTCAACCTCCCTCTCGCCGCCACCCAGGCTGCTAGGGGCGCTGCCAATCATTCAGTGTGGGAGAACGGGTAGGGCCCTCTGAGCCCCCGGTGACTTTGAAAGTCCCCTCTGTGCCAAAACACTTAGGCCCACGCTCCCGCTCTCAGCGCCATCACCTCTGCCCGCCCCTCTGTTCGATGCATAGCTGGCGGATCGGGCCTGCCGGCCTCCTGGGTGTAACCCTAACCTAGGTCGGCCCCCGAGGGGCCCCTCCCAAGGGAACTGGTGCCGCAAAACCAAGGATTGGGGACCCCTGAGCCAATGCCAGTCTCACCCTGCCGCCCCAATGCCACCCGAGCCGCTAGAAGCACCGCCGGTTGTTCAGGGCAGGAGAAGGGGCAAGGCCCTCCGAGCCCCCGGGGACTTTCGAAGGCTGCCTGTGCCAAAACACTTGGGTCCACGCTCCCGCTCGCCAGTGCCCTCACCTCGGCCTGCCCCTCCGCTTGCCGCACAGCTGGCGGTACACGCCTGCCGGCCTCCTGGGTGTAAACCTAACCCTAGGTCGGCCCCTGAAGGGCCCCTCCCATGGGGCCTGGCGCCGCAATGCCGGGGATTGGGGAGCCCCGAGCCCCAGCGCTGGACTCACCCTTCCACCCTGGCACCACCCGGGCCAGTAGGGGCGCCACCGGTCATTCAGGTTGGGAGAACGGGCAGGACCCTCCGAGCCCCCAGCAAACTTTGAAGGCCCCCTTGCCAAAACGCTTGGGCCCACACTGCCGCTCGCCAGCGCCCTCACCTCGGCCTGCCCATCCAATCGCCGCACAGCTGGCGGATCCAGCCTGCTGGCCTCCTGGGTGTAACCGTAACCCTAGGTCGGCCCCCGAAGGGCCCCTCCCATGGGGCCTGGCGCCGCATAAATGGGAATTGGGGAGCCCCAAGCCCCAGCGCCAGACTCAACCTGCCTCCGCTCCAACACCCGGGCTGCTAGGGGCGCCGCTGATCATTCAGTGTGGGAGACTGGGCAGGGCCCTCCAAGCCCCCAGCGACATTCGTAGGGCCCCTGGGTCAAAACGCTTGGGACCACGCTCCCTCTTACCCCTCCCTCACCTCGGCCTGCCCCTCTGCTCCCTGCACAGCCAGAGGATTGGGCCTGCCGGCCTCCTGGGGACTAACCCTAACCCTAGGTCGACCCACGATGGGCCCATCCCAAGGGGCCTGGCGCCACAACTCCTGGGACTGGGGACCCCTGAGCCCCAGCAACAGACTCACCCTGCCACCCAGCTGCCACCCGGGCCGCTAGGGGCGCGGCCGGTCATTCAGGGTGGGAGAACGGGCAGGACCTCCAAGCCCCTGGCGCCCTTCAAAGGCCCACCGCGCCATAACGCTTGGGCCCACACTCCCGCTCGCCAGCATCTTCACCTTGGCCAGTCCCTCTGCTCCAGGCACAGCTGGCGGATCGGGCCTGCGGGCCTTCTGGGGGCTAACACTAACCCTAGGTCCGCCCCCATCGGCCCCTCCCAAGGGGCCTAGTGCCACAAATCCAGGGATTGGGGACCCCCGTGTCCCAGCGCTGGACTCACCCTGCCACCCCGCCGCCACCCGGGCCACTAGGGGCGCCGCCAGTCAATCAGGGCGGGAGAACGGCCAGAGCCCTCTGAGCCCCCGGCGACCTTCGAAGGCCCCCCACGCCAAAACACTTGGGCCCACGCCCAGCTTGCCGGTGACCTCACCTCAGCCCGCCACTCCGCTCACCAAACAGCCAGCCGATCGGGCCTCCCGGACTCCTGGGAGCTAATCCTAACCCTAGGACGGCCCCGGAAAGGCCCTTCCCAAGGGGCCTGGTGCTGCACGCCATGGATTGAGCACCCCGAGCCCCTGCGCCAGACTCACCCTGCCGCCCCGCCGGCACCTGGGCCGATAGGGGCACCTCCGGTCATTCAGTGCGGGAAAACAGGCAGGGCCCTCTGAGCGCCTGGCAAACTTCAAAGGCCCCCCCGCCAAAACGCTTGGTCCCAGGCTTCCGGTCGCCAGCGCCCTCACCTTGGCCCGCCCATCCGCTAGCCACACAGCCGGCGGATCGGGACTGCCCCCCTCCTGGGGGCTAACCCTAACCCTAGTTTGGCCCCCAAGGGGCCCCTCCCAAGGGGCCTGGCACCGGAACTCCGGAGATTGGGGACCTCCGAGCCACAGTGCCAGAATCACCCTGTCGCCCCACCCACCACCCTGGCCGATAGGGGCGCTGCCAGTCATTCAGGGCGGGAGAATGGGCAGGTCCCTCCGAGACTCTGGACACATTTGAAGGTCCCCCACGGCAAAGCACTTGGGCCCATGCTTACGCTCCTCAGCGCCCTCAACTAGACCCACCCCTCCGCTCACCGCACATCAGGTGAATCGGGCGTGCTGTCCTCTGGGGAATAACCCTAACCCTAGTTCAGCCCCCGAGGGGACCCTCCCAAGGTGCCTGTCGTTGCAACGCCAGGTATTGGGGATCCCCGAGCCTCAGTGCTGGACTCCACCTGCCACCCCGCCGCCACTCGGGTTGCTAGGGGCGCCGCCGGTCATTCAGGGTGGGAGAACGGGCATTGCCCTCTGAGCCCCCGGCGACATTCCAAGGCTGCCCACGCCAAAACGCTTGGGCCCTCGCTCCCGCTCAGGAGTGCCCTCACCTCGGCCCGCCCCTCCACTCACTGCACAGCTGGCAGATCGGGCATGCTGGCCTCCTGTGGGCTATCCCTGACCCTAGGTCGGCCCCCGAGGGGCCCCTACCAAGGGAACTGGCGACACAACGCCGGAGAACGGGGACCCCCGAGCCCCAGCAGCAGACTCAGCTTGCTGCCCAGCTGCCACCCGGGCCGCTAGGTGCGCCTCAGGTCATTCAGGGCGGGAGAACGTGTAGGGCCCTCTGAGTCCTGGTGACATTTGAAGGCCCCCGCACCAAAACGCTTGGGCCTATGCTCCCGCTCACCAGCGGCCTCACCTCAGCCCGCTCCTCCCTCGACGCACAGCTGGCGGATCGGGCTTGCCGGCCTCCTGTGGGCTATCCCTAAACCCTAGGTCGGCCCCCGAGGGGCCCCTCCCAAGTGGCCTGGCGCCCCAATGCCGGGGATTGGGGACACCCAAGCCCCAGTGCCGGACTCAACCTGCCGCCACTCGCCACCCGGGCCGCTAGGGGCTCCGCCGGTCATTCAGGGCGGGAGAACGGGTAGGGCCCTCTGAGTCCTGGTGACATTTGAAGGCCCCCGCACCAAAACGCTTGGGCCTATGCTCCCGCTCACCAGCGGCCTCACCTCAGCCCGCTCCTCCCTCGACGCACAGCTGGCGGATCGGGCTTGCCGGCCTCCTGTGGGCTATCCCTAAACCTTAGGTTGGCCCCCGAGGGGCCCCTCCCAAGGGGCCTGGCGCCACAACTCCGGGGATTGGGGACCCCCGTGCCCCAGCGCTGGACACACTAGCGTGCCGGACTCACCCTGCCGCCCGCCGCCATTTCCGGGCCGCTAGGGGGCGCGGTGTCATTCAAGGAGAGGGAACACTGGCAGGGACCTCTGAGCCGATGACCTTTGAAGGCCCTTCGCCATGCAGCAGCCGGCCTACGTTCCCGCGACAGCGCCTCACCTGCCCGCGCCAAATGCTACCCCTCCCGAGGGGCCAGTTCTCTAGCCTGAATGACCAGCGGCGACCCTGGCGGCCCGGGTGGCTGCGGGGCAGCAGGGTGAGTTGGCGCTGGGGCTCGGGGTCCCAAACCCTAGTTGTGGCGCCAGTTCCCTGAGAGGGGGGCCCTCGAGGGCCGACCTAGGGAGGGAGCCCCCAGGGGCGGCAGGCCCAATGCGCCATCTGTGCAGCGAGAGGGGGCAGGCCGAGGTGAGGAGCTCTGGCGGCGGGAGCGTGCAAGCGTTTGTGATGGGAGGCCTTCAAGGTTCCTCGGGCTCTGAGGGCCCTGCCCGTTCCCACTCTGGGCGGCTGGCGCCCCTAGTAGCCGGGGTGGCAGCGGAGCGGCATGGTGAGTCCGAGGCTGGACTAGGCGAGTCCCTAATCCCGGCATTGGCTGCAGTCCCTTGGGAGGGCCCCTCGGGGGAAGACCTAGGTTAGGGTTGGCCCCAGGAGGCAGGTAGGCCCGATCCTCGGTGTGTGTCGAGCTGAGAGGTGGGCCAGGTGGGGCGCTGGCAGCGAGGCATGTGCCCATGCGCCCAAGCCGGGGGGCCTTTGAAGGTCGGCCGGGGTCGGAGGGCCCTGCGCTCCCACCCTGAGCTAACCAGTAGCGTGCCTGGCAGCCGGGTGGTGGCGTGGCAACAGTCGAGACGCGTGGCTCGGGGTTCCCAATCCGTGGGTGAGGGGCCCCTCGGGGGCTGACTTAGGGTTAGGCTTAGCCCCCAGGAGGCAAGCAAGCCCAATGCGCCGGCTTTGCGGCGAGCGGAGGGGAGAGCCGAGGTGAGGGTGCTGCCGAGCGGGAGGGTGGGCCCAAGCGTTTTGGCGTGGGGGGCTTTCAAAGTTGCCGGGGGCTCGGAGGGCCCTGCCCGTTCTCCCATCCTGAATGACCGGCGGCGCCCCTAGCGGCCCGGGGTAGCAGCGGGGCGGCAGGGTGAGTCCGGCGCTGGGGCTCGGGGGGCCCCAATCCCCGGTGTTTCAGCGCCAGGCTCCTTGGGAGGGGCCCCTGGGGGCCAACGTATGGTTAGGGTTAGCCCACAGGAAGCCGCAGGCTCGATCTGCCATCTGTGTGGCAAGAGGAGGGGCTGGCTGAAGTGAACGCGCTGGCGAGCGGGAGCATGGGCCCAAGTGTTTTGGCGTGGGGGGCCTTCGAAAGTCGCAGGGGGCTTGGCAGCCCTGCCCCTTCTCCCGCCCTGAATGACCGGCGGCGCCTCTAGCAGCCCGGGTGGTGGCGTGGCGGCAGGGTAAGTCCAGCGCTGGGGCTCGAGGGTTCCCAATCCCCGGTATTGCGGTGCCAAGACCACTGGGGGGGGTCCCCTCGGGGGCCGACCTAGTGTTAAGATTAGCCTCCAGGAGGCTGTCAGGCACGATCTGCCAGCTGTGTGGCGAGCAGAGGGGCGGCCCAACGTGAGGGCGCTGGCGAGCGGAAGTGTACGACCAAGCGTTCTGGCGCAGGGGCCTTCGATTGTCGACTGGGTCTCAAAGGTCCCTGCCCGTTCTCCCGCCCTGAATGACCGGTGGCGTCCCTAGAGGCCCGGGTGGCAATGGGGAGGCAGGCTGAGTCCGGCTCTGGGGCTCGTGGTCCCCAATCCCCAGCGTTGCAGCGCCAGTGCCCTTGGGGGTGGCTCCTCGGGGGCCTACATAGGGTTAGGGTTAACCCTCAGCATGCCTGCCGGCACGATCCTCCAGCTGTGCATCGAGCAGAGGGGCGGGCTGAGGTTAGGGCGCTGGCGAGAAGGAGCATGGGCCCAAGCGTTTTGACGTGGGGGCCTTCAAAGGTCACTGGGGACTTAGAGGGCTCTGCCCGTTCTCCCTCCCTGAATGAGTGGCGTCGCCCCTAGGGGCCCAGGTGGTGGCGGGCGGCAGGGTGAGTCTGGTGCTGGGGCTCAGGGTTCCCCAATTCCCGGCGTTGCAGCACTAGGCCCCTTGGGAGGGGCCCCTCGGGGGAAGGATTGAGTTAGGACTAGCCCCCAGGAGGCTGGCAGGCCTGATCCGCCTGCTCTGCAGCGAGCGGTGGGGCGGCCCGAGATGATGGTGCTGGTGAGCGGGAGAATGGCCCAAGCGTTTTGGCGCGGGGGGCTTCAAAGGTCGCCGGGGACTTAGAGGGCTCTGCCCGTTCTCCCTCCCTGAATGACCGGCGGTACCCATAGCGGCCCGGGTGGCGGCGGTGCTGCAGGGTGATTCCGGAGCTGGGGCTCGGGGGTCCTAAATCCCCGGCATTGCAGTGCCAGTCCCCTTGGGAGGGGCCCCTCGGGCCCAACCTAGGGTTAGGATTAGCCCCCAGAAGGCCGTCAGGCCAGATCTGCCAGCTGTGCGTCGAACAGAGGGGCGGGCTGAGGTAAGGGTGCTGGCGAGAGGGAGCGTGGACCTAAGCGTTTTGGCGCTGGGGCCTTCAAAGGTCACCGGGGGCTCAGAGGGCCTTGCCAGTTCTCCTGCCCTGAATGACCGGTGGCGCCCCTAGCGGCCCGAGTGGCGGCGGGACGGCAAGGGGAGTCCGGTGCTCGGGCTAGGGGGTCCCCAATCCCCGGAGTTGCGGTGCCACACCCCTTGGGAGGGACCCCTCGGGCCCGACCTAGTGTTAGGGTTAGCCCCCAGGAGGTCGGCAGGCCCGATCCACCAGCTGTGCGGCAGGCAGAGGGGTGGGTGGAGGTGAGGGCGCTGACGAGCGCGAACGTGGGCCCAAGCGTTTTGGCATGGGAGGCCTTCAAATTTCCCCGGGGCTCTGAGGGCCCTGCCCGTTCTCCCACTCTGAATGACTGGCGGCGCCCCTAGTAGCCGGGGTGGCAGCGGAGCGGCATGGTGAGTCCGGCGCTTGGGCTCGGGAGTCCCCAATCCCCGGCATTGCGGCTGCAGTCCCCTTGGGAGGGGCCCCTCGGGGGAAGACCTAGGGTTAGGGTTAGCCCCCAGGAGGCAGGTAGGCCCGATCCTCCGGTTGTGTGTCGAGCTGAGAGGTGGGCCAAGGTGAGGGCGCTGGCGAGCGGGAGCATGTGCCCATGCGACTAAGCATGGGGGGACTTTGAATGTTGGCCGGGGTTCGGAGGGCCCTGCCCGTCCTCCAGCCCTGAATGACCAGCGGCACCCCTAGTGGCCCGGGTGGCGGCAGGGCGGCAGGGTGAGTCCGGCGCTGGGGCTCGTGGTTCCCAAATCCCCAGCGTTGCAGCGCCAGGCCCCTTGGAGGGGGCCCCTCGAGGTCTGACCTAGGGTTAGGGTTAGCCCCCAGGAGGCCGGCAGGTCCGATCCGCCTGCTGTGTTTTGAGCGGAGGGGCGGGCTGAGGTGAGGGCGCTGACTAGTGGGAACGTGGGCCCAAGTGCTTTGGGGCAGGGGGCCATCGAAGGTCGGCGGGGGCTCGGAGGGCCCTGCCCATTCTTCCACCCTGAATGAGCGGCAGCGCCCCTAGTGGCCCCGGTGGTGGAGGGGCAGCAGTGTAAGTCCAGCACTGGGGCTCGGGGTCCCCAATCCCCAGGGTTGCAGCGCCAGGCCCCTTGTGAGGGGCCTCTCGGAGACCGACCTAGGGTTAGGGTAGCAAGCAGGATGCTGGCAGGCCTGAAATGCCGGCTGTGCGGCGAGCGGAGTGGCGGGCGGAGTGAGGGCGCTGGCGAGCGGGAGCCTGGGCCCAAACGTTTTGGCACGGGGGGCCTTTGAAGGTCGCAGGGGCTCAGAGGGCCCTGCCCCTTCTCCCTCCCTGATTGACCTACGGCACCCCTCGTGGCCCGGGTGGTGGCAGGGCAGGAAGGTGAGTCCAGCGCTGGGGCTCGAGGGTCCGCAATCCCTGGCGTCTGGTGCCAGGCCCCTTGGGAGGGGCCCATTGGGGGCCGACCTAGGGTTAGGGTTAGCCCCCAGGAGGCTGGCAGACCCAATCCACCTGTGTTGTGGTGAGCTGGGGGCGGGCCGAGGGGAGGGCGCTGGAGAGCGGGAGCGTGGGCCCAAGTGTTTTGGCGCGGGGGGCCATCGAAGGTCACCGGGGGTCGAGGGCCCTGCCCGTTCTCCAGCCTGAATGACCGGCGGCGCCCCTAGCGGCCCGGGTGGCGAGGGGCTGCAGGGTGAGTCCGGCGCTGAGTCTCGGGTCCCCTATCCCCGGCGTAGGGGCGCCAGACCCCTTGGGAGTGGCCCCTCAGGAGCCCACCTAGAGTTAAAGTTAGCCCCTAGGAGGCAGGTAGGCCCGATCCGCCAGCTGTGCAGCGAGAGGAGGGGCTGGCCAAGATGAGGGTGCTGGCGAGCTGGAGCCTGAGCCCAAGCGTTTTGGCACGGCGGGCCATCGAAGGTCCGCGGGGGCTCGGAGGGCCCTGCCCATTCTTCCGCGCTGAATGAGGACGGCGCCCCTAGCAGGCCGGGTCACGACGGGGCTACAGGGTGAGTCTGGCGCTGGTGCTCAGTGGTCCCCATGCCGCGGTGTGGCAGCGCCAGGCCCCTTGGGAGGGGCGCCTCGGGGGCTGTCGTAGGGTTTCGGGTTAGCTCCCAGGAGGACGGCAGGCCTGATTCGCCGGTTGTGTGGCGTGCGGAAGGGGGGCCGAGGTGAGGGCGCTGGCGAGCGGGAGCGTGAGCCCAAGCGTTTTGGCGTGGGGGGCCTTCGAAGGTCATTGGAGGCTCGGAGGTCCCTGCCGTTCTAACGCCCTGAATGACCGGCGGCGCCCCTAGCGGCCCGGGTGGCAGTGGGCGGCTGGGTGAGTCTGGCGCTGGGGCTCCGGCGTCCCCAATCCCTAGCGTGGCGACGCCAGGCCCCTTGGGAGGGGCCCCTCGGGGGCCGACCTAGGGTTGGGTTTAGCCCCCAGGGGGCCGGCAGGTGCGATCCTCCAGCTGTGCGGCAAGCGGAGGGGCGGGCCGAGGTGAGCGCGCTGGGCAGCAGGAGGGTTGGCCCAAGCGTTTTGGCGCAGGTGGCCTTTGAAGGTCCCTGGGGGCTCGGAGGGCCTTTCCCGTTCTCCCGTCCTGAATGACCTGTGGCGCCCCTAGAGGTCCGGGTGGTGGCAGGGCGGCAGGGTAAGTCCTGCGCTGGGGCTTGAGGGTCTCCAATCGCCTACGTGGTGGCACCAGTCCCCTTGGGAGGGGCCCCTCGGGCCTGACCTTGGGTTAGTGTTAGCTCAAAGGAGGCCGGGAGGCCTGATCCGCCGGCTGAGTGGCAAGCGGAGGGGAGGGCTGAGGTGAGGGTAATGGCGAGCGGGAGCGTGGGCCCTAGCGTTTTGGCGCAGGGGTCCTTCAAAGGTCGCCAGTGGCTCGGAGGGCCCTGCCCATTCTCCCGCCCTGTGAGGACATTGCCCCTAGCGGGCCAGTCGCGGTGGGGCGGCAGGGTGAGCCCAGAGCTAGGGCTCGCGGGTCCCCAATCCCCGGTGTGGCGGCGCCAGGCACTTGGGAGTGGTCCCTCGGGGGCCGACCTAAGGTTAGGGTTAACCCACAGGATGCCAGCAGGCCCTATCCGCCGGCTGTGCTATGAGCGGTGGGGCGGACCGAGGTGAGGGCGCTGGAGAGCGGGAGCGTGGGCCCAAGTGTTTTGGCGCGGGGGGCCTTCGAAATTCACCAGGGGCTCAGAGGCTGTGCCCATTCTCCCTCCCTGAATGACCGGCGGCACCCCTAGCGGCCTGGATGGCGGTGCGGCGGCAGGGTGGGACTGGCACTGGGGCTCGGGGGTCCCCATTCCCCAGCGTTGCAGCGCCAGGCCGCTTGGAGGGGCCCCATGGGTGCTGAGCTTGGGTTAGGGTTAGCCCCCGGGAGGCCGGCAGGCCCGATCAGCCGGGTGTGCGGTGAGTGAAGTGGCGTGCAGAGGTGAGGGCACTGGCGAGCGGGAGCGTGGGCCTAAGCGTTTCGGTGCTGGGGGCATTCGAAAGTCGCTGGGGGCCCAGAGCGCCCTACCCGTTCTCCCGCCCTGAATGAACGGCGGCTCCCCTAGGGGCCGGTAGGGGAGGGGTGGAAGAGTGAGTCCGGCACTGGGGCTCAGGGGTCCCCAATCCCCGGCGTTGTGGCGCCAGGCCTTTGGAAGGGGCCCCTCGGGGTCCGACCTAGGATTAGGGTTAGCCCCCAGGAAGCAGGCTGGCCTGATCCGCTAGCTGTTCGGCGAGCAGAAGGGCGACCCGAGAAGAGGGCGCTGGCGAACGGGAGCGTGGGCCCAAACGTTTTGGCATGGGGGGCCTTCTAAGGTCAGCGGGGGCTCAGAGGGTCCTGCCCGTTCTCCCGCCCTGAAATACCGGCAGCGCCCTAGCGGCCCGGGTGGTGGCGGGGCAGCAGGATGAGTCTGGCGATGGGGCTCGGGCATCCCCAATTCCCGGCGTGGCGATGCCAGGTTCTTGGGAGGAGCCCCTCGGAGGCCAACCTAGGGTTATGTTTAGACCAAAGGAGGCTGGCAGGCCCGACAGCCAGCTGTGATTCGAGAGGAGGGGCGGGCCGAGGTGAGGGCGCTGGAGAGCCAGAGCGTGGGCCCAGGCGTTTTGGTGCGGGGGGCCTTTGATTGTCGCTGGGGGCTCGGAGGGCCCTGACCATTCTCACGCCCTAAATGACTGGTGGCGCCCCTAGCGGCCAGGGTGGAGGCGTGTCGGCAAGATGAGTCTGGAGCTGGGGCTCAGTGGTCCCCGATCCCCAGCGTGGTGGCTCCAGGCACTTGGGAGGGGTCCCTCGGGGGCTGACATATGGTTAGTGTTAGCCCAAAGGGGGCTGGCGGGTCCGATCCACTGGCTGTGCGGTGAGCGGAGTGGCGGGCCGAGGTGAGGGCGCTGGAGAGCGGGAGCATGGGCCCAAGCGTTTTGGCGTGGGGGGATTTCGAATGTCGCCGGGGGCTCGGAGGGCCCTGCCCGTACTCCCGCCCTGAATGAGGACATTGCCCCTAGCGGGCCTTGTCGCGGTGGGGTGACAGGGTGAGTCCAGCGCTGGGGCTCTGGAGTCCCCAATCCCCACATTGCGGGGCCAGGCCCCTTTAGAGGGGCACATGGCGGACCGACCTAGGGTTAGGGTTAGCCCCCAGGAGGCCGGCAGGCCCGGTCTGTGGGCTGTGCGGCGATCGGATTAGTGGGCAGAGGTTAGAGCGTTGGCGATCGGGACCATGGGCCCAAGCGTTTTGGCGCGGGGGGCCTTCGAAGGTCGCCGGGGCCTCTGAGGGCCCTGCCCCTTCTCCCGCCCCAAAGGACCGGCAGCGCCCTAGCGGGCCGCGTCGTGGCAGGGCGGCAGGGTGAGTCCGGCGCTGGTGCTCGGGGGTCCCCAATCCTTGGCGTGGCAGCGCCAGGCCCCTTGGGATGGGCCCCTCGTGAGCTGACCTAGGGTTAGGGTTAGCACAAAGGAGGCCGGCAGGCCCGATCCACCGGCTGTGCGGTGAGCGGAGGGACGGGGTGAAGTGAGGGCGTTGGCGATTGGGAGCCTGGGCCCAAACACTTTGGCGCGGGGGACCTTTGAAGGTCGCCGGGGGCTCAGAAGGCCCTGCCTGTTCTCCGGCCCTAAATGACAGGCGGGCCCCCTAGCGGCCCAGGTGGTGGGGGGCTGCAGGATGAGTCCAGCGCTGGGTCTCGGGTCCCCAATCCCTGGCGTTGGGGAGCCAGGCACCTTGGGAGGGGCCCCTCAGGAGCCCACCTAGAGTTGGGGTTAGCCTCTAGGAGGCCGGCAAGCCCGATCTGCTGGATGTGCGGAAGGCGGAGGGGCAGGCCGAGCTGAGGGAGCTGAGGAGTGGGAGCATGGGCCCAAGGGTTTTGGCGCAGGGGGCCTTCGAAAGTCGCCAGGGGCTCGGAGTGCCCTGCACCTTCTCCCGCCCTGAATGACTGGCGGCCAATAAAGGCCCGGGTGGCGGTGGGGCGGAGGGTGAGTCCAGCGCTGGGGCGGGGGTCCCCAATCCCTGGCATTGCGGTGCCAGGCCCCTTGGGAGGAGCCCCTTGGGGGCCGACCTAGGGTTAGGATTAGCCCCGAGGAGGCCGGCAGGCAGGACACATGGGCGGTGTGGCGAGGGGGGGGGCGGGCCGAGGGGAGGGCGCTGGTGAGTGGGAGCGTGGGCCCAAGTGTTTTGGCGCAGGCGGCCTTCGAAGCTCGCCAGGGGCTCGGAGGGCCCTACCCGTTCTCGAGCCTGAATGACTGGCGGCGCCCCTAGCGGCCCAGGTGGCGGGGGGCTGCAGGGTGAGTCCAGCGCTGGGGTTCGGAGGTTCCCAATCCCCAGCGTTGGGGCGCCAAGCCCCTTGGATGGGCCCTTCGGGGACCGACCTAGGGTTAGGATTAGCCTCCAGGAGTACGGCAGGTCCGATCCGCCTGCTGTGTTTCGAGCGGAGGGGCGGGTTGAGGTGAGGGCGCTGACTAGTGGGAGCGTGGGCCCAAGTGTTTTGGCGCGGGGGCCTTCAAAAGTCGCCAGAGGCTCGGAGTGCCCTGCACCTTCTCCTGCCCTGAATGATCTGCGGCGCCCCTAGCGACCCGGGTGGCAGGGGTTAGCAGGGTTAGTCTGGCGCTGGGGTTCGGAGGTTCCTAATCCCCGGCGTTGGGGTGCCAGGCCCCTTAGGATGCTCCCCTTAGGGGCCCACCTAGGGTTAGGATTAGCCCCCAGGAGGCCGGCAGGCCTGATCCCCTTGCTGTGTGTTGAGCGGTGGGGAGGGCCGAGGGGAGGGAGCTGGCGAGCGGGACCGTGGACCCACTCGTTTTGGCGCTGGGGGCCTTCAAAGTTCGCCTGGGGAACCTTGGAGAGCCCTACCCTTTCTCCCACCCTGAATGACTGGCGGCGCCCTAGCGGCCCAGGTGGTGGCGGGGCGGCAGAGTGAGCCTTGAGCTGGGGCTCGGGGGTCCCCAATCCCTGGCGTGGCAGCACCAGGCACCTCGGGAGGGACCCCTCGTGAGAAGACGTAGGGTTAGGGTTAGCCCCAGGAGGCCAGCAGGCTCGATCTGCCAGCTGTGCGGTGAGTGGACGGGCGGGCCGAGGTTAGGGCATTGGCGAGCAGGAGAGTGGGCCCAAGCGTTTTGGCGCTGGGGGCCTTCGATGGTCGCCGGGGGCTCTAAGGGCCCTGCCCGTTCTCCCGCCCTGAATGACCGGCGGTGCCCTAGCGGACCGGGTAGCGGTGGGGCAGCAGAGTGAGTCTGGAGCTGGGGCTCGGGGGTCCCCAATCCCCGGCGTGGTGGCGCCAGGCACCTTCGGAGGGGCCCCTAGGGGCCGACCTAGGTTTAAGGTTAGCCCCCAGGAGGCTGGCAGGCCCGATCCGCCGGCTGTGCAGCAAGCCTAGGGGCGGGCCAGGGAAGGGTGCTTGCACACGAGAGCGTGCAAGCGTTTTGGCACTGCCGGCCTCCTAAGGTTGCTGGGGGCTCGGAGGGCCCTGCCCATTCTCCTGCCCTGAATGAGCGGCAGGGCCCCTAAAGGGCCGGGTCGCAGCGGGGCAGCAGGGTGAGTCTGGCGCTGGGGCTTGGGGGTCCCCAATCCCAGGTGTGGCGGTGCCAGGCCCCTTGGGAGGGGCCCATCCTGAGCCAAACTAGGGTTAGGGTTAGCCCAAAGGAGGACAGCAGGCCCAAACTGCTGGCTGTGCGGTGAGCGCAGTGGCGGGCCAAGGTGAGGGCTCTGGCGAGCGGGACGGTGGGCCCAAGCGTTTTTGCCCGGGGTGCCTTCCAAGGTCGCCAAGCGCTCAGAAGGCCCTACCCCTTCTCCCGCCCTGAATGACCGGCGGCGCCCCTAGCGGCCCGGGTGGCGGGGGGCTGCAGGGTGAGTCCTGCCCTGGGGCTAGGACGTCCACGATCCCCGGCGTGGCGGCGCAAGGCCCCTTGGGAGGGGCCCCACGGGGACCCACCTAGGGTTTGGATTTAGCCCCCAGGAGGCCGTCAGGCCCAATCCCCTGGCTGTGTGGCACGCAGTGGGGTGGGCCGAGGGCAGGGAGCTGGCGAGCGGGACCGTGGGCCCACAGGTTTTGGCGCGGGAGCCTTCGAAGGTCGTCGGGGGCTCAGAGGGCCCTGCCCCTTCTCCCGCCCTGAATCACCGGTGAAGACCCTAGCGGCACGGGTGGCGGCGGGGCAGCAGGGTGAGTCCAGCCCTGGGGCTCGGGCGTCCCCAATCCCAGGCGAAGGGACACCAGGCCCCTTGCGAGGGGTCCCTCTGGGGCCAACCTAGGGTTAGGGTTAGCCCCCAGGAGGATGGCAGGCCCGATCTGCCGGCTGTGCAGCGATCGGTGGTGCGGGCCAAGGTGAGGGCGCTGGCGATCGGGAGCGTGGGCCCAAGCGTTTTGTCGTGGGGGACCTTTGAACATCGCCAGGGACTCGGGGGGCCCTGCCCGTTCTAACACCCTGAATGAGGACGGCGCCCCTAGCGGGCCAGGTGGTGAGGAGCGGCAGCGTGCGTCTGGCGGTGGGGTTCGGGTGTCCCCAATCCCCAGCGTGGCGGCGCCAGGCCCCTTGGGAGGGGCTCCTCTGGGGCCGACCTAGGTTTAGGGTTAGCTCAAAGGAGGCTGGCAGGCCCGATCTGCTGGCTGTGCGGCGAGCGTATGGGCAGGACGACGTGAATGTGCTGGCGAGCGGGAGCGTGGACCAAAGCGTTTTGGAGTGGGGGGCCTTTGAAGGTCACCGGGGGCTCAGAGGGCCCTGCCCATTCTCCCTCCCTGAATGAGGACGGCGCCCCTAGCGGGCCAGGTTGCAGAAGGGCGGCAGGGTGAGTCCGGCGTTGGTGCTCGGGGGTCCCCAAGCCTGGGCGTGACCACGGCAGGCCCCTTGGGAGGGGCCCCTTGGGGGCTGACATACAGTTTGGGTTAGCCCCCAAGAGGCCGCCAGGCCTGATCCGCCGGCTATGCGACGTGCAGAGGGGCTGGCGGAGGTGAGGGCACTGGCGAGTGGGAGTTTTGGCGCGGGGGGCCTTCGAAGGTCACGGGGGCCCGGAGGGCCCTGCCCGTTCTCCCACCCTGAATGACCGGCGTCGTCCTTAACGGCACGGGTGGCTCGGGGCAGCAGGGTTCATCAGGCGGTGGGGCTCGGGGGTCCGCAATCCCCGGCGTGGTGGCGCCAGGCCCCTTGGGAGGGGCTCCTCTTGGGCCGACCTATCATTAGGGTTAGATCCCAGGAGGCCGGCAGGCCCGAACCGCCGGCGAGCGGAGGGGCGGGCTGAGGTGAACGCACTGGCACGCGGGAGTGAGGCCCAAGTGTTTTGGCACAGGGGGCCTTCGAAGTTCGCTGGGGGCTCGGAGGGCCCTGCCCGTTCTCCCGCCTTGAATGACCCCTGGCGCCCTAGTGGCCCGGGTGGCGGCCGGGTGGCAGGGTAAGTCCAGCGCTGGGGCTCGGGGGTCCCCAATCCCTGCCATGGCAGCAGCAGTCCCCTTGGGAGGGGCTTCTCGGGGACCGACCCTGGGTTAGGGTTAGCTCCCAGGAGGCCGGCAGGCCTGATCAGCCGGCTGTGAGGCGAGCGGAGGGGCAGGCCAAGGTGAGGGCGCTGGCGAGCGGAAGCGTGGGCCCAAGCGTTTTGGGGCGGGGGGCATTTGAAGGTCGCTGGGGCTCGGAGGGCCCTGCCCATTCTCCCGCCCTGAATGACCGTCAGCGCCCCTAGGGGCCAGGGTGGCGGCGGGGCGGCTGGGTGAGTCAAGCGCTCTTGCTGGGGGGTCCCCAAGCCCCTGCGTGGCGTCGCCAGTCCCCTTGGGAGGGGCCCATCGGCCCTGACGTAAGGTTTGGGTTAGCCCCAGGAGGGCGGCAGGCCAGATCCGCCCGCTGTGTGGCATGCGGAGGGGCTGGCCAAGGTGAGGTCGCTGGCGAGCGAGAGCGTGGGCCCAAGGGTTTTGGCACGGGGGGGCCTTCGAATGTCAAATGGGGCTCGGAGGGCCCTGCCCGTTCTCCCGCCCTGAATGACCGGCGGCGTCCCTAGCGGTCCAAGTGGTGGCGGGGCGGCAGGCTGCATCAGGCGGTGGGGCTCGGGTGTCCCCAATCTCTGGCATGGCAGTGCCAGGCCCCTTGGGAGGGCCCCTCTGGGGCCTACCTAGGTTTAGTGTTAGCCCCCAGGAGACCAGCAGGCCCAATCCGCCAGCTGTGCGGCGAGCGGAAGGGCGTGCCAACGTGAATGCGCTGGCGAGCGGGAGTGTGGGCCCAAGCTTTTTGGCGCGGGAGGTATTTGAAGGTCGCTGGGGGCTCAGAGGGCCCTGCCCCTTCTCCCTCCTTGAATGACCGGCGGCGCCCCTACCAGCCCAGTTGGCAGCGGGGCAGCAGGGAGAGTCTGGCGCTGGGGCTCGGGAGTCCCCAATCCCCGGCGTTGTGGCCCCAGGCCCCTTGGGATGGCCCCCTCGGGTGCCGACCTAGGGTTAGGGTTACCCCCAGGAGGCCGGTAAGCCCGATCTGCCGGCTGTGCGGCGAGCGGAGGGGTGGGTTGAGATGAGGGTGTTGGTGAACGGGAACGTGGGCCCAAAGTTTCAGAGCGAGGGTCCTTCGAAGGTCGCCAGGGGCTCAGAGTGTCCTGCCCATTCTCCCTCCCTGAATGACCGACGGCTCCCCTCGCAGCACTGGTGGCAGCGGGGCGGCAGGGTGAGTCCGGCGCTGGGTCTCGGGGGTCACCAATGCCCGGCGTTGCGGCGCCAGGACCTTGGGAAGGGCCATTTAGGGGCCGACCTAGGGTTAAGTTAGCCCCCAGGAGGCCCACAGGCCCGATCCGCCAGCTGTGTGGCGAGCGGAGGGGTGGTCCGAGGTGAGGGCGCAGGCGAGCAGGAGCTTGGGCCCAATCGTTTTGGCGCCGGGGTTCTTCAAAGGTCGCCAGGGCCTCGGAGGGCCCTGCCCATTTTCCCGCCCTGAATGACTGATGGTGCTCCTAGCAACCCGGGTGGTGGCGGGGTGGCACAGTGAGTCCGGCACTGGGGCTCGGGGGTCAGCAATCCCAGGCGTTGTGGCTCCAGGCCCCATCGGACGGGCCCCTTGAGGGCCGACCTAGAGTTAGTGTTAGCCCACAGGAGGCCGGCAGGCCTCATCAGCCGGTTGTGCGGTGAGGGGAAGGGCGGGCCGAGGTGAGGGCGCTGGCGAGTGGGAAGTTGGGCCCAAGCGTTTTAGCGCGGGAGGTATTTGAAGGTCGCTGGGGGCTCAGAGGGCCCTGCCCCTTCTCCCTCCTTGAATGACCGGCGGCGCCCCTACCAGCCCAGTTGGCAGCGGGGCAGCAGGGAGAGTCTGGCGCTGGGGCTCGGGTGTCCCCAGTCCCCGGCGTTGCAGCGCAAGGCCCCTTGGGAGGGGCCCCTCGTGGGCCGACCAAGTGTTAGGGTTAGCCCCCAGGATGCCAACAGGCCTGGTCTGCAGGCTGTGCGGCAAGCGGAGGAGCGGGCTAAGATGTGGGCGCTGGCTAGCAGGAGCGTGGGCCCAAGCATTTTCGCAAGTGCGGCCTTTGAATGTCGCCAGGGGCTCGAAGGGCCCTGCCTGTTCTCCTACACTGAATGACCCACGGTGCCCCAAGCGGCTCGGGTGGCGTCAGGGTGGCAGGGTGAGTCTGGCGCTGGAGCTCGGGTGTCCCCAATCCCTGGCGTTGTGGCAACAGGCCCCTTGGGAAGGCCCCCTCGGGGGTCGACCTAGGGTTAGGGATAGCCCCCAGGAGGCCAGCAGGCCGGATCCACTGGCTGTGCCGCAAGGGGAGGCGCGGGCCGAGGTGAGGGCGCTGGAGAGAAGGAGCATGGGCCTAAGCGTTTTGGGGCAGGGGGCCTTCGAATGTCGTAGGGGGCTCGGAAGGCCTTGCCAGTTCTCCCTCCCTGAATGACCGGCGGCGCCCCTACCGGGCCGGTTGGCGGCGGGGCATCAAAGTGAGTCCCGTGCTGGGGCTCAGGGGTCCACAATCCCCGGCGTTGCGGCACCAGGTGCCTTGGGAGGGGCGCCTCATGGGCCAATTTAGGGTTAGGGTTAGCTCCCAAGAGGCCATCAGTCCTGATTGGCCAGCTTTGCAGTGAGTGGAGGGGCGGGCCGAGGTGAGGGCGCTGACAAGCGGGAGCGTGGACGCAAGCGTTTTGATGCGGGGTGCCATCAAAGGTCGCCCGTGGCTCGGAAGGCCCTGCCTGTTCTCACGCCCTGAATGACCGGCGGTGCAGCTAGCAGCCCGGGTGGCGATGGGGTGGCACGGTGAGTCCGGCGCTGGGACTCAGGAGTCAGCAATCCCAGGCGTTGTGGCTCCAGGCCTCATCGGACGGGCCCCTCAGGGGCCGACCTAGGGTTAGGGTTAGCCCCCAAGAGGCCAGCAGGCCCTATCCGCCAGCTGTGTGGCGAGTGGAGGCGTGGGTCGAGGTAAGGGCACTGGGAAGTGGGAGCATGGGCCGAAGCGTTTTGTCGTGCGGAGACTTCAAAGGTCTCCGGGGGCTCAGAGGGCCCTACCCGTTCTCCCGCCCTGAATGACCAGCGGCACCCCTAGCGGCCCGGGTGGCGGCGGGTCGGCAGGGGGAGTCCGGCGCTGGGGCTTTGTGGTCCCTAATACCCAGCGTTGTGGCGCCAGGCCCCTTGGTCGGGCCCCTCGGGGGCCGACCTAGGGTTAGGGTTAGCCCCCAGGAGGCTGGCAGGCTCGTTCCACCCATGTGCGGTGAATGGAGGTGTGGGTGGAGGTGAGGTAGCTGGCGAGTGGGGGCGTGGGCCAGAGCATTTTGGCTTTGGCTCGGGGTGCCTTCGAAGGTCGCAGGTGGCTCGGAGGGTCCTGCCCATTCTGTCACCCTGAAGGACTGGCGACGCCCCTAGCGCCCCATGTGGCGGTGGGGCGGCAGGGTGCATCTGGCGCTGGGACTTGGGGTCCCCAATCCCTGGCATGCGGCGCCAGGCCACTTGGGAGGGGCCCCTCGGGGGCGACCTAGGGATAGGGTTAGCCCCCAGGAAGCCAGCAGGCCTGATCCGCCAGCTCTGCAGCGAGCGGAGGGGTGGGCCAAGGTTAGGGCACTGGCGAGCAGGAGCGTGGGAGCCAGAGTTTTTGCACGGGGGGCCTTCGAAGGTCGCAGGGGGATCGGAGGGCCCTGCCCGTTCTCCCTTCCTGAATAATTGGCAACGCCCCTAGCGCCCTGGGTGCTTGCGGGGTGGCAGAGTGAGTCCAGCACTGGGGCTCGGGGGTCCCAAATCCCTGGAATTGCGGTGCCAGGCTCCTTGGAGGGGCCCTTCAGGGGCCGACCTAGGGTAAGTGTTAGCCCTCAGGAGTCCAGCAGGCCCGTTCTGCCAGCTCTGTGGCACGCAGAGGGGCAGGCCGAGGTGAGAGCGCTGGCGAGAGGGAGTGTGGGCCCAAGCATTTTGGCGAGGGGGGACTTCGAAGGTTGCCAGGCGCTTGGAGGGCCCTGCCCGTTCTCTCGCCCTGAAAGAATGGCGGCGCCCCTAGCAGCCCGGGCTGCTGCGGGGCGGCAGGGTGACTCCATCACTGGGCTCGGGGGTCCCCAATCCCCGGCGTTGTGGCGCCAGGCCCCTTGGAAGGGGCCCCTCGGGGGCCGACCTATGGTTAGGGTTCGTCCCCAGGAGGCCAGCAACCCCAGCGCTAAGTGGTTCTGGCAATGTAACAAAAATGCCATACACTTATCTGTAAGAAATAACAGTGTACAGGAACCCTCTTAGCCCTAACATCATCCTTTGTGAATATGGAAGCCAGCCCCAAAGTGGTCGTGGAAGTCTGACGAAAGGGCTAAGCACTTTTCTCTGAGTCACCACACTATACAGGGAAAGACCAATGTACATCATCTTTCACGAGTAGGAAGCATTAATGAAAAGGTTCTGGAATTTCGAGGACTCTGACCCATCCTTATTGGTAATAAACCACCGTGTACAGGAAAACACCTTCAACTCTCATCAGCCTCCTCAATCCTGATTCCGATTCAACTTTGGGTGTGTAGGACTAGGGAAATGTCCACATCTTATTGCTAAGAAAGAACGATGTCAGGGTAATGCCCTTCAAGTCACATCAGCCTTCCTGAAGACGGAAGCAGGAATCAAGGTGGTTATGTTACCATGAGGTAAGGAAGATGAGCATATAAGTGAGAAACAACAGTGGGCAGGACCTCTCTTCCAACGAAGAGTATCTTTGCTTAATGTTGAATCCCTATGGTAAGTGGTTGTGGGCATTTGTGAGGTCAAAATCTTAAGTGTTTTGTAAAACCTCTTGGTCATTCACAGATGAGACTAAGGTAGTTGGGGACTCCTAGGCAGTGATTTGTCCACTGTCAAAAATATGAAAAGATAAAAGAGACAGATGAGGTCTCCTCAGGCATTGTCCTTTATCCTCATCCTCTGTCAGGATGGCCATCTCTGGACAGCTCAGGGCAGGGTCTCATTCACAGTGGGGGCATCTGTTCCTCACAGACATCAGGCAGGGAAATGGATTTGGTTCTCTGTGCCAGCCCAGCCACAGCTGAGTGTCACAGCACCCTCTCGTGGGCTCATAAGAGTTTCACTGTCACCAGGCAGGTCATTGTATTTGATAAACCACTGTGAGAGTTTGCAATTGCCTTCATCTGCAACCTCCTAGAGGCAAATGCAGGTCTCTGGTACCATGTGAAATCATGTGAAGGCATTGTGAGAAAGTGTCCTTTTGTTTAAGAAAAACATGGCTGGGTCTCCTGGCTGGCTCAGCCAGTTAAGCATGTGCCTTTGGCTCAGGTTATGATCCCAGGGTTCTGGGATTGAGCCCGGGCTCCCTGCTTAGCAGGCAAGGAGGTAGGGAAATAGCTTAGAACCCAAAGAGAATGTGAATAAAGGGGAGTGAAATGGAACTTGGTCTGTGTTTTGCTTTAGGGATTGGAAGTTAGTTTTTTCTCAATTGTGATTGTTCTTGAAACAGAAAAGCTGTATTGGTTTTTTTTTTTACCTTTAATTTTTTTCTAATAATAATTTTTTATTATGATATGTTAGTCACTATACAGTATTTCCTTAGTTTTTGATGTAGTGTTCCGTGATTCATTATTTGCATATAACACCCAGTTCTCCATGCAATATGTACCTTCCTTAATACCCATCACTGGCCCATCCCAATCCCCCACCCCTCTCCCCTCTGAAGCCCTCAGTTTGTTTCCCAGAGTCCATAGTCTCTCGTGGTTCATTCCCCCTTCTGTTTAGGGTCCATTGTCTAAAGGGACAGACAGTGGAAGTTCACCAAATATAAGATCGAAATTTCATTGTTCATTATAGATGCCACCAAGTGGTTCCCAGACAATTCATTCTACTGTAGTAATTCATTATACCTGTGCAGGTGCACGTGGAAGACAATTGATGCATGCATAGTGGTAATAAAACACGCCCCTCAGTAGTAGAATAATAGAGGATGCATATGTGTAAAATTATTCGACTACAGCTTCCATGCTTTCCCTTTGGTTCCTAATTATCTATGAAATTGGACAGTTTTTGTTCTCTAGGCTTAAAACTCATTGTCAGTATTCAGAGTTTTTCAATGCTGACCGTCTCCTGTATAAGTTACCAAAAACCTAAAATATGTATGAACTTTAAAAAACGCTATATTGAAAATTGAGCAGGGAATTCCATTTTGTGACTATTGTGTCAATGGATCTCTATTTTGACATCAGTGTTCATTAGAAATGATGACATTTCATGTGAGTATAAATATCAATGTGAAAAAGAAAAGGTAGGAAGAACCTTGAATGTTCAAGTAATTGGTGAAATGACAGGTGTGTGTGTGTGTGTGTGTGTGTGTGTGTGTGTAATTGATTTTCGGTGAAGGGTTCAGCTTCTTGTAAGGCCTCCGAGAGAGCCCAGGTGAACCCTTCAATTAGTTGGTATCTGTTTTCAGAACACGGGAATCTCTTAGTCCAATAGTCAATCAGGCAAGCTTTGAGGTCTTGAAGAATTTCAGTCCTCAGCGATGGTGTTGCAGACCCTTGTGAGCAAACCCTAGGTATGCTCAGAGCCCTCATTAGCTGGCCCCAATGTGTGACGATTTCCGACAGCATTTCCCAAAGAAGTACCTCTTGAGTCTCTGTCCTTCTCAGTTCCCTACACTTCCTTACACTAGTTATGTGATCAGTGTGTTTCAGGATAATCCCCACCTGTGATTTTTGCTATTTACTACTAGTCCTATCTGTTTCTCAT
>NW_024426941.1:61162-73385 GCF_017311325.1 Ursus maritimus | reverse complement strand
CCCTCCCTTTCTGCAACCTTCATTTTGTTTCCCAGTGTCAATAGTCTGTCATGGTTCATCTCCCCCTCTCATTCCCCACCTTCACTTTTCCCTTCCTTCTCCTAATGTCCTCCATGCTATTCCTTCCATTGCACATAGGAGTGAAACCATATTTGTCTTGTCTTTTTCTGCTTGACTTAATTTCACTTAGCATAATCCCCCCCTGGTCCCCTTGGTGCATTGGTGCAAATGGTGGGTATTCATCCTTTCTGATGACTGAGTAATATTCCATTGTATAGATGAACCCCATCTTCTTTGTCCATTCATCTGCTGAAGGACATCTTGGCTCCTTCCACAGTTTGGCTATTATGGACATTGCTGCTATGAACATTGGGATACAAATGCCCCTTCTTTTCATTACTCTGTGTCTATGGGGTAAATACCCAGTAGTGCAATTGGTGGGTCGTACGATAGCTCTGTGTTTAACGTCTTGAGGAACCTCCATATTGTTTTCAAAAGTGGCTGGGTCAACTTGCATTTTCACGAGTAGTGTTAGAGGGCTCCCCTTTCTCTACATCCTCTCTGACTTTTTTTTATTTCCTGTCTTGTTAATTTTTTTCAAGATTTTATTTATTTATTCCACAGAGATAGAGACAGCCAGCAAGAGAGGGAACACAAGCAGGTGGAGTGGGAGAGGAAGAAGCAGGCTCATAACGGAGGAGCCTTATGTGGGGCTCAATCCATAATGCCAGGATCACACCCTGAGCTGCAGGCAGACGCTTAACCATTGTGCCACCCAGGTGCCCCCTGCCTTGTTAATTTTAACCATTCTAACTGGTGTAAGGTGGTATCTCATTGTCGTTTTGATTTGTATTTGCCTGATGGCAAGTGATGTGAAGCATTTTTTCATGTGTCTTTTGGCCATTTGTATGTCTTCTCTGGAGAAGAATCTCTTTGTGTCTTCTGCCCATTTTTTGGGTGTTGAGTTTGAGGAGTTCTTTATAGATCTTGGATACCAGCCCTTTATCTGTAATATCATTTGCAGATATCTTCTTTGATTCCATAGGTTGCCTTTTTGTTTTGTTGATCGCTTGCTTTACCGAGCAGAAGCTTTTTATCCTAATGAAGTGCCAATAGTTCATTTTTGCTTTTATTTCCTTTGCCTTTAGAGACGTGGCTTGCAAGAAGTTGTTGTGTCCAAGGTTGAAGAGTTCTTTTGATTTTGATATGAGACAGGAATCCATTTTCTTTCTTTCCTGCTTGTATTCGAGTCCTCTGTCTTTCTTGGTGAGTCTAGCTAAGTTTGTCAGTTTTGTTTATCTTTCCAAAAAAGGCAGCTCTCATTTTCATTGTTTTTTTTTTCTTGTCTTTTTTTGTCTCCGTTGGATTTATTTATGCATTCCTTTTTGTTATTTCCTTATTTCTACTAATTTGGGGCTTTGTTTGTTGTTTTATTTTCTACTTCTTTACCACATAAATGAGGTTATTTATTGGAGAGCATTCTCATGGATTGATGAAGACTTGAATTTCTATGAATGTCCCCCATAAAGCTACTTTTGCTGCATCCCATAAGTTTTTGTAGGTTGTCTTTTTCATCAGTGTCAAGGTACTTCTAAAATTTTTTTGATTTCTTCTTTGACTGTTGGTTGTTCAGTAGCATGTTGTTAAATCTCCACATATTTTTTTAAGATTTTTTAAGTATCTGACAGAGAGTGAGAAAGCGAGAGAGGGAACGCAAGCAAGGGGGTGGGAGTAGGAGAAGCGGGCTTTCCACTGAGCAAGGAGCCTGATTCGGGGCTAGATCCCAGGATCCTTGGATTACAACCTGAGCTGAAAGCAGATCCTTAACGACTGAGCCACCCAGGCCCCAAAAATCTCCACCTATTTTTCACTGTCCCATTTTTTTCTTGAGACTGGTTTCTAGTTTCATATCATTGTGGTTGGACAAGATTTGAAGCAGAAGGTGAAGAGAGCATTCAGATGAAAGGTTTGTTTCCTGGAGGGTTTTCTGAGGGCAGACCATGAGTTCAGTGGGGATGGAGGAAGGTTTTGTGAGACGGGGGGGTGGGGATAACCCTTGTTAGAATTACTGACTAGTACCATGCAGGCTGTGTGCTACCGTTCACACCATAGTCCTGATGAAATTGTACTTTATTAGAAATATTTTCTAGGAGGTGTAGGCATAGCCTTCACTTAAAGAAAGGTGCCATGTGGGTTCATGGCATGACCCCAGGTCAGCAACCAGGATGTATGGTATTGTGGGGGATCAGAACCAGGCTTTCTGTGGGAAGTGACGGAAATAGGGTATGGTGAGCTCCATGACCATAGGTGAGGTCCCGAGTGACCCACTGGGTGTTGGGTTCCGTGGATCTGTTTCATCAGGTGCTGTGGAATTCAGGGACACCCTCCTGTCTGTGGATTTGTGTGGAGACAGGTAGACATCAGTGTCTGGCCAGGCACGAAGGTCTTACTCAACAACCACCAGAGGTGCAGCGTGCGGGGGAGCCACTGCTTGGTTTCCACGAAAGCTGACCAGGGTCTGTGACCGTGATTCCTAGCAGCTGCAAGGGGAGAGGAGGCCGGGGGTGGTGCACACTTCCTAGACTTGTGGTCAGGACTAGTCTGGAGCCCACTGAAGTCAGCCACACCTGGCACAGAAGGCCCCCAGTCAGTGTAGCTGTGGGCACTGCTCCCATGGCACTTTCGGGCCGGCTCCATGCTGCCACCTCCTGCTTTTCATCATCATCTTCAAGGTCGTGTGCCTCTGCTCTTGCCCCATGGCCTCCGGGGTATTGTCCGTCCTCCATCTGGCCCTCGTCCCTGGTGCCCTGTGCAGTCCGATGCCAGGGTAGCCTTCTCGAGACAAACATCTGGCCCTGATGGAACACTTCCATGGATCTCGTGTGATGCGAGGATGATGTCCTGCCCTGGAAGGGGGCTGCAGGTCCCCAATCAGGAGAGCCATGTCTCCCTTTTCAGCATGGCCTGCCCTCCCCTCAGTCTTCTTCAGGGAAGCTCTCCCCACTTCCTGAGATGACAGCTCTGAACTTAAAAGTGAATGTTATTTTACATATCTCTATGCCTTAGTTCATCCATGGCATGTCTTTCAACGCCGTTAGTGGGTTTTTTTTTTTTTTTTTTTTTTAGCAGTTCTGAAGGGCTGTCTGCTCAAGGAGGGGATGACCTGGGTGGGGCAGCTTTCCCTCTCATCTCCCTCAGCCTGTCTCTGAGCCCTGGGGCCAGCTGTCCCACTGAGGATTGAGGGACCCGAGCCAGCCCATCCTGAGCCCAGGCTGTGTGTCAGCTGTGTAGACTGATGCGTGTCGGAGCGGTGGGCAGCTGGCATAGGCCAGGGGCAGGCAGTGTCTCCCCATTCCTTCCCTCCCTTCCTCCCAGAGGTAGCTCAGAGCAGCCTTCAACCCCTGCATCTCCAGATCCCTTGACCTATGCCTCCTGTGTTCAGCTGGTGACCTTGGAGTTTCGCATGGATTCTACCTCCCATACCCTCTCCTGTAGCAGTTCCTGGATCAGGGGAGGGGTCGGACCCTTGTCTGATTTTGGTCTTCTTCCTGTCCCGCACCAAGCCCACTCACCTTTGCATCTTCCATGTATGTGCTTGGAAGCAAGCCCATCCACAGGGAACCTATTAGCCAAATGGATCCAGGTAATGAACATTGAAGTAGAGATCCAGGATCCATAATAAACCTGCTCTGAAACCTGTCCCAAAGTCTGTGACTCTCTCACACTGAAACAGAAACAATAATAGCTTTCTGGACTGTGAAGTGACATGTGTCTCTACTTCCAATCTTGAAGGCATAGGTGCTGAGCCTGGACAGAAAAGGACCATGGCTCCCGTGGGCTGGGATCCACAGTAAGAACTCAGTGAAATCTGAATTCGAGGCATAGAATGAATAATTATTGTAGAGTGAATCCTCCCAAGTAGGGCTTATGCACATTGCAGAGGAAAAGCTTTTTCAAAGAGGTTCCTGAAAGAAAAATCTTTTTAAAAAATTTATTTTAATTCCAGTAGAGCTAACATACAGTGTTACATTCGTTTCAGGTGTACAAGAGAGTGATTCAGTAATTCTATATATTACTCAGTGGTCATCCAGAAAAGTGTCCTCTTAATCCGCTTCATCTATTTCACTCATCCCTCTATCCACCTCCTCCTCTCTGGTAACCATCCGTTTGTTCTCTATTGTTAAGAGTTTGTATTTTGCCAGGCCCATACTCAGGCAACCCTGTTTGGGTAGAGTTTCCGTGTCCCCTGCGAGGGGGGATGGGGGTGGGCACGCTGTGAGCCGGTATTTCCAGGCTTTTGTTCCCTGGCGGCTTTCTCTGGCGGTCTGCTGTGCCTCTTCTGAGAGTCAGAGCAGCAGAGGCTGAATTGTCACAGAACAGAGGGATTGCGGCCCATTCTCCACCGATGTTCTGGCCACTTTAACTCCGTTACTGTTGGTGCTGCTCAACCCTGTAGCGTCCCGGGATGTGCGCCCCACACCCGGCGTCCCTGCCCTCACTTCCAGGGCAGGCGCGTCTCTGTCCTTTGTGTTTCTAATGCTGCCAGCCGCCAGCCGCCAGCCTGTCCTTCCCGTCTTGCCTGCCTCCAAGGCACTAGGCATAGGCTCACCTCTGCACGACTAGATGACTCAGCCTGCCCCAGGAGAAATGTCCATTTGGGGGAGCGAGTAGAGATTCAGGTAGGAAAATCGAGGGCCCCAGCCTTCCAGGCAATCCCCACTTCAGAGATCTCCCCGGATCCAATTAGTAGCTTCACACTGACTCTTTAAAATCTTCTTCCACGGAGATCTTTTGAAATTCTCCGCACTCCAACGATGGGCACATCCAGCCAGTGCCTTACCCAGCTTAGGTCTTGAGATGGATTAAAATGGGGAAGTCATTTCACTGGATGACGGGAAGTCTGGTGAGGAGCATAAAGATAATGTCATAATGAAAGCATATCACTTGGTTTGGAAATGTAAATTCAAACCCCTATAGATGCCATATCACATGAGGCCGAATATCTAAAAATAAGAAGACATGAAACTATACATGTTGGAGAGGATGTGGAGAAACGGAAACCCCTTCTTACACCCCTCTGTACGTAATGCAATCCGGCTACATGTTCTACTTCTGAAATGGTACAGAGTTTCCTTCTAAAAGTTATAAATAAAGCTACCCTAAGTGTCCCAGCAATTGCACTACTGGGTATTTACCCCAAACAGACAGAGGTAGTGAAGATCGGGACATAAACCCGTGTTCATAGCAGCAATATTCATAATAGACAAACTGTGGAAGGAGTGCAGATGACCATGGATAGATGAATGGATAAAGAAGATGTGGATCATATATATAATGGAATATTACTCAGCCATCAGAAAGGATGAATACTTCTACCATCACACCGACCTGGGTGGAGCTGGAGGGTATTAGGATGAATTGGAACAAGTTCGACTGAAAGAAAGACAATGATCATAAGCTTTCACTCCTATGTAAATATCAGAAACAAGGAAGAAGACCATAGGGGCAGTAAGGGACAAATAGAATAGGAAGTCATCAGCAAGGAGAAAACCCATGTGATGGATCTTCTTAAACTATCACAAGAAACTGCATGATTGTTGGAGGAGAAGTTGGGAGGGGGTAACTTCGGGTGAGTAGCATTAAGGAGGTCACACGATAAATGAGCACTGGGTGTTCACACGACTGAAAAATTATTACGACTACATTCGTGCCAACAACTGTGTTGAAGCTAATTTGAATTAAATAAAAAATAAAAGACCCTAGAACAAACAATCCTAAACATTTGTATGGAACCACTAGATCCCACAGCCAGTCTAATGTGGAAAAGAAAACAAAGCTGGAGGACCTGCCACAATTTCAGATTTCGTAGGTTATGACTCTTCACAAGCGCAGTCATCCTAACAGGAGAGTAACGGCACAAAATAGACACAGCGACTAAAGGAACAGGATACAAGTTCAGACAGAAACCATAAATTATGTGGTCCATGAATTCTTCCCAAAGCAAGCAACGATATCAAAAGGGAAAAGGACATTCTCTTGCAACAAATGGTGTTGGGAAAACTCAGACAGCAACGTGCACAAAAAGAATGAAATTAGACTGCTCTTTACACAATACAGACAAACACAAAATAGTTTCAAGACCTCAATATGAGACCTGAATCCATAAAAATGCTACAGGAGGGAAGACAGTAATCTCTTGACATGGACCATCCAACGTTTTCTTTCTAGACTGTCTCCGAGGCAAAGGAAATGAAAGCAAAAATAAACTATTGGGAATACAGCAAAATAAAAAAGTTTCCACACTTGCAGAAGAACAATGAAAATGTAAAATAATAAGACAACCTACTCAAAGGGGAGAAGATATTTGCAATGATCATATGCAATAAAGGGATAGTGTCCAAAACATATACAACTGATACTACTTCGACCCCCAAAACAAATAAACCAGTTAAAAAAATAGGCAGAAGACATGGACAGACATTTCTCCAAAGAAGAAATACAAATGGCCAACAGTCCCGTGAAAGATGTTCACCATCACCATCACCAGGAAAATGTAAACCTAAAGGACAGAGGTAATACCTCAAACCTGTCAGGAATGGTTAACATCAAAAGCACAACAAATAGCAGGTGTTGGGAGGATGCGGATAAAAGGGAATCCTCAACTGTGGGTGGGAATACAAACTGTGGTGGCCACCGCGGGAAAACAGTATGAAGGTTCCCTCAAAAAAATTAAATATAGAACTACCCTACGATCCAACAATCACACTACTCGTATTTACCCAAAGAATAGAAAACAGTAACTTAAAAGGATACGCGGCACCCCTATGTTTCTTGCACCATTATTTACAATATCACAATACAGGAAGCAACCTAAGTGCCTGTAGAAAATTGACAAATGAGATGATAGATGTGTACCACAATACACACACACACACACACACACACACACACACACATACACACACACACACAATGGAGTATTACTCAGCTTGAAAAAGAATGAAATTTTGCCAATTGCAGCCACATGGATGGAGCTAGAGAGTATTATCCTAACTCAAAATCAGTCAGTCAGAGAAAGACAAATCCCATACGATGTCACACATTAATGGGGAATTTAAGAAAAACAAAAATAAATAACTAAAAGAGAAAAAGGAGACAGCCACCCAAAAATACAAACTCTTAAATAATAGAGAACAAATGGATAAGTTACTACAGAGAGGAGGTGGATAGAGGGATGAGGAAATGGGATGAAGGGATTAAGAGGACGATTTCTTTGATGACCACTGAGTAATATAGTAGAATTACTGAATCACTCTATTGTACACCTGAAACTGAATGTACTTTTATGTTAGCTCTACTGGAATTAAAATAAATTTTTAAAAAAAGATTTTTCGTTCAGGAACCTCTTTTGAAAAGCTTTTCCTGTGCATTGTGCATAAGCCCTACTTGGGAGGATTTATCTCTTACAATAATTATTCACCCATGCCTCAAATTCAGATTTCACTGAGTTCTTACTGTGGATTCCAGCCCACAGGAGCCATGGTCCTTTTCTGTCCAGGCTCAGCACCTATGCATTCAAGATTGGAAGTAGAGACACATGTCACTTCACAGTCCAGAAAGCTATTATTGTTTCTGTTTCAGTGTGATAGAGTCACAGACTTTGGGACAGGTTTCAGAGCAGGTTTATTATTATGGATCCTGGACTCTACTTCAATGTCTGGCTGCCTGGATCCATTTGGCTAATAGGTTCCCTGTGGATGGGCTTCTTGCTTCCAGCACATACATGGAAGATGCAAAGGTGGGTAGCCTTGGTGCAGGACAGGAAGAAGACCAAAACAGACAAGGGTTCGACCCATCCCCTGATCCAGGAACTGCTACAGGAGAGGGTACGGGAGGTAGAATCAATGTGAAACTCCAAGGTCACCAGCTGAACACAGGAGGCACAGGTCAAGGGATCTGGAGATGCAGGGGTTGAAGGCTGCTCTGAGCTACCTCTGGGAGGAAGGGAGGGAAGGAATGAGAAGGAGACACTGCCTGCCCCTGGTCCATGCCAGCTGCCCAATCGACACGCATCAGTCTATGAGCTGACAGCCTGGGCTCAGGGATGGGCTGGCTCGGTCCCTCACTCCTTTACTGGGACAGCTGGCTCCCAGGGATCAGAGAGACATGCTGAGGGAGATGAGAGGGAAAAGCGTGCCCCACCCAGGTCATCCCTCCTTTGAGCAGACAGCCCAGAACTGCAGCAAGAAACACCCACTAACCAAGGTTGGAAAGACATGCCATGGATGAACTAAGGCATAGAGATATGTAAAAATAACATTCGCTTTAAGATCAGAGCTGTCATTCCCAGGAAGTGGGGAGAGCATCCCTGAAGAAGACTGAGGGGAGGGCAAGGCCATGCTGAAAAGGAGACATGGCTCTCCTGATTGGGGACCTGCAGCCCCTTCCAGGGCAGGGCATCATCCTCGCATCACACCAGGATCCTATGGATATGTTCCCTCAGGGCCACATGTTTGTCTCGAGAAGGCTACCTCCTGGCATCGGACTGCAATAGGGCACCAGGGACGAGGGCCAGATGGAGGACGGATAATACCTGTGGAGGCCATGGGGCAAGAGCAGAGGCACATGACCTTGAAGATGATGATGAAAAGCAGGAGGTGGCAGCATGGAGCCAGCCCGAAAGTGCCATGGGAGCAGTGCCCACAGCTACACTGACGGGGGCCTTCTTGTACCGGTGGTTGACTTCAGTGGGCTCCAGAGTGTCCTGGACACAACTCCTAGGAAGTGTGCACCACCCCCGGCCTCCTTCCTTGCAGCTTTGTAGGGAATCACGATCACAGACCCTGATATCGGGCCGCGGAAAACCAAGCAGTGGCTCCCCCGCACGCTGCACACCTCAGGTGCTCCAGTGCGCCCTCGTGCCTGGCCAGACACCATGTCTACTCCTCTCCACACAAACCACAGACAGGAGGGTGTCCCTGAATTCCACAGCACCTAATGAGACAGATCCACAGAACCCAACACCCAGTGGGTCATCACTCGACCTCACCTATGGTCATGGAGCTCACCATACCCTATTTCTGTCACTTCCCACAGAAAGCGTGTGGTTCTGATCCCCCACACACATACATTATGGTTAAGCTGACCTGGGGTCATGCCACGAACCCACATGGCACCTTTCTTTAAGTGAAGGCTATGCCTACACCTCCTAGAAAATATTTCTAATAAAGTACAATTTCATCAGGACTATGGTGTGAACGTAGCACACAGCCTGCATGGTAATTAGTCAGTAATTCTAACAAGGGTTATCCCCACCCCCCGTCTCACAGTAACCTTCCTCCATCTCCCCACTGAACTCATGGTCTGCCCTCAGAAAACCCTCCAGGAAACAAACCTTTCATCTGAATGTCTTCTTCACCTTCTGTCAAATCTTGTCCAACCACAATGATAAGTGAAACTAGAAACCAGTCTCAAGAAAAAAATGGGACAGTGAAAAATAATAGGTGGAGATTTTTGGGCCTGGTGGCTCAGTCGTTAAGGATCTGCTTTCGCTCAGGGTTGTAATCCAAGGGATCCTTGGGATCTAGCCCCCAATCAGGCTCCTTGCTCAGTGGAAAGCCCGGCTCCTACTCCCACCCCCTTGCTTGCGCTCCTCGCTCTCACTCTCTGTCAGACACTAAAAAAATCTTTAAAAAAAAATATGTGGAGATTTGCAACATGCTACTGAACAACCAACAGTCAAAGAAGAAATCAAAAATTTTTAGAAGTACCTTGACATTGATGAAAAGACAACCTACAAAAACTTATGGGATGCAGCAAAAGTAGCTTTATGGGGGACATTCATAGAAATTCAAGTCTTCATCAATCCATGAGAATGCTCTCCAATAAATAACCTCATTTCTATGTGGTAAAGAAGTAGAAAATAAAACAACAAACAAAGCTCCTCAAACAGTAGAAATAAGTGAAATAACAAAAAAGGAATGCATAAATAAATCCAACGGAGACAAAAAAAGACAAGAAAAAACAATGAAAATGAGAGTCATTTTTGAAAGATAACAAAACTGACAAACTTAGCTAGACTCACCAAGAAAAGACAGAGGGACCTGGAATACAAGCAGGAAAGAAAGTGAAAATGGGATTCCCTGTCTCATATCAAAAATCAAAAGAACTCTTCAACCTTGGACACAACAACTTCTTGCAAGCCACGCTCTAAAGGCAAAGGAATAAAAGCAAAAATGAACTATTGGCACTTCGATAAAAAGCTTCTGCTCGGTAGCAAGCG
This sequence comes from Ursus maritimus, assembly GCF_017311325.1. Lineage (NCBI taxonomy): Eukaryota > Metazoa > Chordata > Mammalia > Carnivora > Ursidae > Ursus > Ursus maritimus. Next base: position 63,103 of record NW_024426941.1, on the reverse strand, counting down.
ATCAACAAAACAAAAGGCAACCTATGGAATCAAAGAAGATATCTGTAAATGATATTACAGATAAAGGGCTGGTATCCAAGATCTATAAAGAACTCCTCAAACTCAACACCCAAAAAATGGGCAGAAGACACAAAGAGATTCTTCTCCAGAGAAGACATACAAAATGGCCAAAAGACACATGAAAAATAAAAGCTTACATCACTTGCCATCAGGCAAATACAAATCAAAACGATACGAGATACCACCTTACACCAGTTAGAATGGTTAAAATTAACAAGGCAGGGGGCACCTAAGTGGCACAATGGTTAAGCGCCTGCCTGCAGCTCAGGGTGTGATCCTGGCATTATGGATTGAGCCCCACATGCTCCTCCGTTATGAGCCTGCTTCCTCCCTCCCACTCCACCTGCTTGTGCTCCCCTCTCTTGCTGGCTTGTCTCTATCTCTGTGGAATAAATAAATAAAAATTCTTGAAAAAATTAACAAGACAGGAAATAAAAAAAAAGTCAGAGAGGATGTAGAGAAAGGGGAGCCCTTACACTACTCGGTGAGAATTCAAGCTGGTACAGCCACTTTTGAAACAATATGGAGGTTCCTCAAGACGTTAAACACAGAGCTATCAGACGACCTGCACCAATTGCACTACTGGGTATTTACCCCATAGACACAGAGTACGAAAAGAAGGGGCATTTGTATCCCAATGTTCATAGCAGCAATGTCCATAATAGCCAAACTGTGGAAGGAGCCAAGATGTCCTTCAGCAGATGAATGGACAAAGAAGATGTGGTTCATCTATACAATGGAATATTACCTTCAGTCATCAGAAAGGATGAATACTCCAGCATTTGCACCAAGGTGGATGGACCAGGGGGATTACATAAGTGAAATTAAGTCAAGCAGAAAAAGACAATTATCATATGTTTCACTCCTATGTGGAATAGCATGGAGGACATTAGAAGAAGGAAGGGAAAAGTGGAAGGGGGGGAATAAGAGGGGGAGATGAACCATGAGAGACTACTGACACTGGGAAACAAACTGGAAGGTTGCAGAAAGGGAGGGGAAGGGGAATGGGTTATCCTGGTGATGGGTATTAAGGGAGGGCACGTGTTGGGGCGCCTGGGTGGGCACAGCAGTGAAGCGTCTGCCTCGGCTCAGTGCGTGATCTCGGCATAGGATCGGACCATCCCCACAACAGGCCTTCCTCCGCTCTGTGAGCCTGCTCTTCCCTCTCCCACTCCCTGCTTGTGTTCCTCTCTAGCTGGCTGTCTCTATCTCTGTCGAATAAATAAATAAATTCTTTAAAAAAAAAAAAAGGGAGGGCACTTGGTCAAGTAATGAGCACTAGGTGTTATATGCAAACAATGAATCATGGAACCCTACATCAAAAAAAAAAAAATGAAGTACTGTAAGGTGACAAAAATTTTAAAAAGAGAAAGATAGAAATCCATACAGGAAAAACTGTCACAATTTGCAAACGACATGAAATCCCAAAGATTCCACAAAAATACTAAGCTAGAATAAACAAATTCAAGAAAGCTGCAGCATATAAAGTCAATATACAGAGATCTGTCTTTATCTTTATTCAGATTTTTATTTATTTGACAGGAAGAGAAAAGCACGAGCAGGGGAGAAAGGCCGTGAAAGAGGGAAAAGCAGCCCTCAAGCAGGAGTCCAACACGGGGCTCGATCCTACTCTGGGATCATGACCTGAGCTGGAAGGTATGACGCCTTATGGAAAAGTTAGACCCAGATGACCCAAATTCTTGCATTTCCGTATCTTGATGACACAATTTCACAAAAAGAGAATGAAAAGCAAAGCCATTATAATTGCATAAAAATCTAGAAATAAAAAGTACCAAGAATGAGAAAGACATAGTACACTCAACACATGGTAGAAAAGAAATGAAAAATATGTGTATCGAGGGGGCAGAATGTATGGGTCAA
>NW_024426941.1:55743-61137 GCF_017311325.1 Ursus maritimus | reverse complement strand
CCTCAGCAGAAGACCCAGGGTTAGGTTAGGCCTCAAGAGACAGCAGATCTGAACTGACCAGTGCTCAGAGAACTCCCAGGCCGAGTGAGATGAGGGCACAAGGGCGGGTGAGTGTGAGCCTTGGGGTTTCATCCGGAAGGGCCCACAAAGGTCGGGGTTCACCAAAAGGGGCTCTCAGGGGTTGCCCCAATTCTCTTGCCCTGAATGCTCTGTTGTTCCCCAAAATGGTGCAGTTTACTGTGGGCTGCAGGCTGAGTCCTATGTTGGGGCTTGGGTGTCCCCAATCCCCCGGAGTGGGGTGCCAGGACCCTGGGGTGGGACCCCTCTGTGGCCAACCTAGGGTAAGGGTTAGGGTTCAGGAGCCTGGGAGGGACAATCTGCAGGCTGTGTGGCGAGCTCTGTGGAGGGCTGAGAGGAGGCCATGGGGGAGGGTGAGCATGGGCCTCAGGGTTGGGGCACAGGGGGCTGCCAAAGGTGGGGATGGGCTCCGGGGCCTTCCCAAGTTCTCGTGCCCTGTATGCTCCGTATTGCCCCAAGGGGCATGGTTTCCTGTGGGGTGGCAAGCTGAGTCCTGCGGTGGGGCACAGGTATCCCAATTCCCCGGGGCTGCTGTGTAAGGCTCCTGGGGAGGCCCCCACCCCCGCGGCTGACCTAGGGTTAGGGTTAGGCCCCAGAAGCCCCGCAGGCCCGATCTGCTGGCTGTATGGCGAGCTACACGGGCTGAGGTGAGGGTGTGGGGAGGGTGAGCGTGGGCCTCAGGGTTGGGGTGCGGGAGGCCGCCGAAGTTCGCTGGTGGCTCAGGAGGGCCCTCCTGGTTCTCCCGCCCTGAATGCTCTATGGCCTCCAAGGCGCACAGTTTCCTGCGGTGTGGCAGACTTAGTCCTGCTGTGGGGCTCAGGTGTCCCGAATCCCCGCGTCTGCGGCTCCAGGCTCCTGGGGAGGGGCCCCTCCACAGATGAACTAGGATTAGGGTTGGGGCCCAGGAGCCTCGCAGGCCAGATCTGCCCACTATGTGGCAAGCTCCGCTGCAGGCTGAAGTGAGGGTGCGGGGTGGGGTGAGCATTAGCTTCAAGGTTGGGTTTAGGGATCGCCGAAGTTCGCTGGGGGCTCTGGGGGCCCTCCTGGTTCTCCCGCCCTGAATGCTCTACAGCCTCCCAAGGGGCACGGTCTCCTGCATGCTCGCAAGCTTTGTCCTGCAGTGGGGCTCAGGTGTCCCCAGTCCCTGGGGCTGTGGCACCGGGCCCCAGTGGAGGGGCCCTACCCAGCCGACCTAGGGTCAGGTCTAGGCCCCCGGAACCCGGCAGGCCTGATCTGCCGGCTCTGCGATGAGCTCGGTGGCAAGCTGAAGGGAAGGTGTGGGGCGGGATGAGCGTGGGCCTCAGGGTTGGGGTGTAGGGGGCCGCCGAGGATCGCTGGGGGCTCAGGGGGGCCCTACCAGTTCTCCTGCATGGGATGCTCTGTGGCGCCCCAAGGGGCATGGTTTCCTGAGGGGTGGCAGGCTGAGTCCCGTGGTGGGGCTCAGGTGTACCCAATCCCCGGCATTAGGGTACGAATTAGGGTATGGTTTAAGGTTAGGGTATGGGTTACGGTTAGGGTATGGGTGAGGGTAGGGGTTAGGGTTAGGGTAAGGAGAGGGTACGGGTTAGGGTTGGGTTTAGGGGTTACAGGTTAGAGGTTATGGGTTAGGGTACGGGTTTAGGGTTTGGGTTTAGGGTTAGGGTTAGGGTTGGAGTACGGGTTAGGTTTAGGGTACGGGTCCGGGAGTGCGGGTTGGGTACGCATTGGGATACGGTTTAGGGTGCGATTTGGAGTAAAGATGTTTGAGATTGTGCAGGTTTTAGAACTAGGTTTAGGGTACAGGGTTAGGGTAGAGTGCGGGTTTGGGTTAAAGTTCACAATTTGGGGTTATGGTACAGGGGTTGGAGTTACGGTTTAGGGTTGAGGGATTAGTGGTAGGTTGAGCAGGTTAGGGATCGGAGTAAGACGTTTTAGGGTTAGAGTATGGGTTAGGGTAATGGGTTGGGTACAGGTTAAGTTTAGGTATGGAGTTAGGGTCCGGGTTAGGGATAGAGAGCACCCGGGTCCAGGGTATGGGTTAATTTTGGAAGGTTAGGAGGGTATGGGTTAAGGTTAAGGTAAGGGAGTACTGAGTTAGGGTTGGGTACAGGTTACAGTTTAGGAGTTTATGTTATGGTTAGGGCAAAGTAGGGTTAGGGGAGGGAATGCCGATTAGGGGTGCGAGGTACAGGGTTGAGTACGGGTGAGGGTATGGAGTTAAGGTCAGGGGTTTAGGGGTTTAGGAGTTAAAAGGTCCCAGGTGCGGGTTAGGGTACCTTGTTTAGGGTTACGGTTAGGTTTAAGGTATGGTTTAAGTTACGGGGTTAGGGTACAGTTTAGGGTTAAGGTTAGGTACGGGTTAGAGTAATGTGTTAGGGTTCCGGTTAGGGTTGAGGGTACAGGTGTGGGTTAGGGGTTAAGTAGGGTTAGAGTTAGGGTTAGGAGTGCGGGTTAGGAGTACGGGTTAGGGTTAGTTTAGGGTTGGATTCGGGTTAGGGGTAGGGTTAGCTGAAGGGGTAGGGTTAGTGGTGGGGTTAGGGGTATGGTAGGGGTCAGGGTAGGGTTAGGGTTTAGGGTTAGGGTTTGGGGTTTGGGGTTAGTGGTTAAGGTTAGGGTTTCATGTTTAGGGTTTCGGGATTAGGGTTAGAGGTTAGGGTTTAGGGTTTAGTGTTAATGTTAGGGTTTAGGGTTTAGGATTAGGGTTTAGGGTTAGGTTTAGGAGTAGGTAGGGTTGGGTAAGGGTTAGGGGTTAGGGTTGGGGTTAGCCCCCTGGAGGCCGGGGAGCCCGATCCGCCAGCTTGTGTTACGGAGAGCGGAGCTAAGAGTAGAGACTCTGGCGGCGGGAGCGTAGTCCCAAAGCATGACCGCGGGGGCCTGTGAGGTCTCTGGGGCCACGGAGGGCCCCTGCAGTTCTCCCGCCCTGAAAGACCGTCCGCGCCGCTAGCGGCCTGAGTGCTGGCGGGGCAGCAGGGTGAGTCTAGTGCTTGGGCTCGGGGATCCCCAATCCCCACATTGTGGCCCCTGCCCCTTGGAAGGGTCTCCTCGGGGGCCTCCCAAGGTGAGGGTTTCCCCAGGAGGACGGCAGCCCAATCTGCCGGCTGTGCAGCAAGCAGAGGGGCAGGCCGAGTTGTGGGCGCTGGCAAGCGGGAGCGTGGGTCCAAGTGTTTTGGCGTGGGGGGACTTCGATGGTCGCTGGGGGCTCGGAAAGCCCTGCCCGTTCTCCCGCCCTGAATGACCGGCAGCACGCCTAGCGGCCTGGGTTGTGGCAGGGTAGCAGGTTCGAGTCTGGCGCTGGGGCTCGGGGGTCCCCAATCCCAGGCGTTGCGGCAATAGGCGCCTTGGGATGGGCCCCTCAGTGGCCGACCTAGGGTTAGAGTTTGCCCCCAGGAGGCCGGCAGTCCCTATCCGCCCGCTCTACAACGAGCAGAGGGGTGGGCCGAGATGAGGGCACTGGCGAGCAGGTGCGTGTGCCCAAGCGTTTTGGTGCGGGGGGCCTTCAAAGGTCGCCGGGGGCTCGGAGGTCCCTGCACGTTTTTCCGCCCTGAATGAGGGGCGGCTACCCTGGCGGCCCGGGTAGAGGACGGGAGGTAGGGTGAGTAGGGCGCTGGGGCTCGGGGTCCCCAATCCTCGGTGTTGGGGCTCCAGGCCCCTTCGGAAGGGCTCTAGGGGACTGACCAAGCGTTACTGTTAGCCCCCAGGAGGCCGGCACACCCGATCTGCCAGCTGTGTGGCGAGCAGAGGGGCAGGCCGAGGTGAGGGCGCTGTCGAGCGGGAGCGTGGGCCCAAGCGTTTTGGCGTGGGGGGCATTCAAAATTCGCCGGGGGTTCAGAGCGCCCTTCCTGTTCTACCGCGTTGAATGCCCGACGGCGCACCTAGCAGCCCGGGTTGCAGAGGGGCAGCAGGGTGAGTCCGGTGCTGGGGATTGGGGGGCCCCAATCCCAGGCGTTGCAGAGCTAGGGCCCTTGGGTTGGGCCCCTCGGGGGCCGACCAAGGGTTATTGTTAGCCCCCAGGAGGCCAGGAGGCCTGATCCGCCAGCTGTGCGGCGAGCGTAGGTGTGGGCCCAGGTGAGGGCGCTTGAGAGCAAGAGCGTGGGCCCAAGCATTTTGGCGCGGGGGGCCTTCGAAGGTCATCAGGGGTTCGGAGGGCCCTTCCCGTTCTCCCGCCCTGAATGACCAGCGGCACCACTAGTGGCCTGGGGGACGGGAGGGCGGCAGGGTGAGTCCGGCGCTGGGGCTAGGGGTTCCCAATCCCCAGCGTTGTGGCGCCAGGCCCAATGGGAGGGGCCACTTGGGGTAGACCTAGGGTTAGGGTTAGCCCCCAGGGGGCTGACAGGCCGGATCCGAGGGTTGTGTGGAGAGCAGATGGGCGGGCCGAGGTGAGGGGGCTGGCTAGCGGGAGCATGGGCCCAAAAGTTTTGGTGCGGGGGGCGTTCGAATGTCACCGGGGTCTTGGAGGGCCCTGCCCGTTCTCCCGCGCTGAATGACCGGCGGCGCCTCTAGTGTCGCGGGTGGCGGCGGGGCGGCCGGGTGAGTCCGGCGCTGGGGCTCGGGGTTCCCCAATCCCTGGCGTTGTGGCTCCAGGTCCCTTGGGCGGGTACCTCGGGGGCCGACCTATGGTTAGGGTTAGCCCCCAGGAGGGCGGCAGGCCCAATCCGCCAGCTCTGTGGCGATTGAAGTGGCATGGTGAGGTGAGGGTGCTGACGACCGGGAGCGTTGGACCAAGCGTTTTGGCGCGGATGGCCTTCGTAGTCGCCAGAGGCTCGGAGGGCGCTGCCCGTTCTCCCGCCCTGAATGGCCAGCGGCACCCGTAGCGGCCTGGTTGGCGACGGGGCGGCAAGGTGAGTCCGGCACTGGGGGGGTCCCCAATCCCCGGCGTGGCGGCGCCGGGCACTTGGGAGTGGTTCCTCGGGGGCCGACCTAGGGTAGGGTTAGCCCAAAAGAGGCCAGCAGGCCCGATCCGCCAGCTGTGCGGGGAGCGGAGCGGTGGGCTGAGGTGAGGGCGCTGGCGACACTGAGCATGAGCCCAAGCGTTTTAGTGCAGGGGCCTTCGAAAGTTGGTGGGGGCTCGGAGGGACCTGCCCGTTCTCCCGCTCTGAATGACCGGCGGGGCCCCTAGAGGCTCCGGTGACTGAATGGCAGCAGGGTGAGTTTGGCACTTGGGTTGGGGTCCCCATTCCCGGCTTTGTGGTGCCAGGCCACTTGGGAAGGGCCCCTCCGTGGCCGACCTACAGTTAGGGTTAGCCCCCAGGAGGCCAGCAGGCCGGTACACTGCCTGTGCGTCGAGCGGAGAGTTGGGCCGAGGTGAGGGTGCTGGTGAACATGAGCCTGGGCCCAAGC
>NW_024426941.1:40154-55733 GCF_017311325.1 Ursus maritimus | reverse complement strand
ACAGTTAGGGTTAGCCCCAGGAGGCCAGCAGGCGGTACACTGCCTGTGCGTCGCGGCGGAGAGTTGGGCCGAGGTGGTGCTGGTGAACTGAGCCTGGGCCCAAGCATTTTGGTTCGGGGCTCCTTCGAAGAGTCGGCAGGGGTTCGAAGGGCCCTGCCGTCCCACCCTGAATGAATGGCGGCGCCCCTAGCGGCACGTGTGGGGCGGGGGCAGCAGGGTGCATCCAGCGCTGAGGCTTGGGGTTCCCAATCCCCGGGCGTTGTGGCCTCAGGAACCCCTTAGGAAGGGACCCTCAGGGGCCGTCCTAGGGGTGGGTGAGTGCCCAGGAGACCGTCAGAGCCCAATCCGCACACTGCGCGGAGAGTGCGAGGCCAAAGTGAGGCGCTGAGGAGCGGAGTGTGGGCACCAGCGTTTTGGCAGGGGAGCCTTTGAAGGTCACTGGTGGCTCAGAAGGCCCTGCCCTTCTCTCGCCCTCTATGACCCCGGCGGCGCTCGCTGCCTGGGTGGGGACAGCGCGGCAGGGTGAGATCTGCCTCTGGGGCTCCTGAGTCACCAATCCCCAGCATTGCAGAGCCAGGCCGCAGGAGTGTCCCCAAAGGGTTGACCTAGGGTTTTGGTTATAGGGAGCCTGGCAGGCCCTATCCACCGGCTCTGAAGCAAGTGGAGGGCGGCGGGCTGAGGTGAGGGTGCTGGCGAGCAGGATCCTGGGAGCCATCGTTATGCAGCGGAGGTGCCTTCAAGCGTCAGTGTGGGCTCGGAGGCCCGCCTGATCTCCTGCCCTGATTGACCGGAGGGGCCTCGCAGCTTGGGTGGCTGAAGGGCAGCAGGGTGAGTCTGGCATGGGCTCGGGGGTCCCCATCCCCAGCGTTGCGGCGCCAGGCCCCTTGGGAAGGGCCTCGGGGACCGACCTATGGTTGGTTAGCCTCCAGGAGCCCCGCATGCCCGATACAACACCTGTGCGTCGAGCAGGGGTTGGGCCGAGGTGAGGGTGCTGGTGAACATGAGCCTGGGCCCAAGCGTTTTGGTTTTTGCACCTTCGAAGGTCGGCAGGGGTTCGGAGGCCCTCCAGTTCTCCCACCCTGAATGGGCGTGGCGCCCCTGGCGGCCCGTGTGGGGTAGGGCGGCGCGTGGATCGGTGCTGGGGCGAGGGGGTCCCCAATCCCTGGCGTTGTGGCGCCAGGCCCTTAGAGATGGGAGCTTCAGGGGCTGTCCTAGGGTTAGGGTTAGTGCCCAGGAGGCCAGCAGGCCCGAGTCGCCGGCTCTGCAAGCGGAGAGTGCGAAAGCCGAGAGAAGAAGCGTGCAGGCGGGAGCGTGGTACCCACAGTTTTGGCGCCCTGGGCGCCCGAATGTTGTCATGGCTCGAAGGGCCCTGCCCGTTCTCCTGCCCTGAATGACCGGGGTGCCCCTAGCAGCCCGCGTGGTGGCGTGGGGGCAGGGTGAGACCGCAGTCGGGGCTTGGGTTCCCCAATCCCCGGCGTGGCAGCGCCGGGCACGTGGGAGTGGTCCCTCGGGGGCCGACCTAGAAGTGAGGGTTAGCCCATGCATAGAGAGCTGGCAGGCCCGATCCGCCAGCTGTGCGGCGAGGTGAGAGTGAGTGGTGTGGCCGGTGAGGGCGCTGGCGATCGGGAGCGTGGGCCCAAGCGTTTTACTGAGGGGGCCTTTGAAGGAGTCGCTGGTGGCTCGGAGGTCCGCCCGTTCTCCCGCCCTGAATGAGGGACGGCGCTCCTAGCAGGCGGGTGCAGCGGCAGGGTGAGTCTTGCACTGGTGCTCGGGGTCCCCAAACCCCGGCGTGAGCCCACGGAGGAGCCCCTCGGGGCCGGCGTATGGTTGGATTAGCTCCCAGGAGTCCGTCAGGCCAGATCAGCCAGCTGTGCAGTGAGTGGAGGGGTGGGCCGAGGTGAGGCTGCTGCGGCGGGAGCGTGGGCCAAAGGAGGGTTTTGGTGCGGGGACCTTCGAAGGTCTCGGGTTCTCTGAGGGCCCTGCCTGTTCTCCCGCCGTGAATGACCAGCGGCACCCCTATCGGCCAGGGTGGAGGAGGGCGGCACGTTGAGTCCGGCTCAGGGGCTCGGGGGTCCCCAATCCCACGTTGCGGCACCAAGCCCCTTGGGAGGGGGCCCTCGTGGGCCGACCAATGGATTGGGTTAACCCCAGGAGGCCAGCAGGCCCGATCCGCCAGCTGTGCTGCGAGGGGAGGTGTGGGCCGAGTGAGGGGTGCTGGCGAGAGGAGCATGGGCCCAAGCGTTTTGGGGCGGGGGCCTTCGAATGTCGCAGGGGGCTCGGAGGGCCCTGCCAGGTCTCTCCGCCCTGAATGACCAGCGGCGCCTCTAGCAGCCCGGGTGTCATCGGGGCAGCTGGTCAGTCCGGCTCTGGGCTCGTGTGTTCAGCAGTCCCAGGCGTTGTGGCGCCAGGCCCCATCGGACGGTTCCCTCGGGGGGCCGACCTAGGGTTTGATTAGCCCAGGAGTCGGGCAGGCCCGATCCGCCCTGTCGGACAACCCAATCGATGGGCGGGCCGAGGAGTGAGCGCTGGCGACGGGAAGCGTGGCCCAAGCATTTTGGCGCGGGGTGCCTTTGAATGTCACCGTGAGCTAGGAGGCTCTGCCCGTTTCATGCCCTGGACCAAGCCAGCGGCGGCCCTAAGCCGGATGGTGGCGGGGCGGCAGGTTGGGGTCGGCCAGCTGGGGCTCTGGGGTCCCCAATTACCGGCGTTGTGGCCCCAGACTCCTTGGGGAGGGGCCCCTCAGGGGCCGATAGGAGTTGTAACACCCAGGGAGGCCGCCCGTCCCGATCACCGGCTGTACAGCAAGTGGAGGGGCAGATGGAGGTGAGGGCACTGGCGGCGGGAGCGTGGGCCCAAGCATTTGGTGTGGGCGCCTCGATGTCGCGGGGGCCTCGGAGGACCCGGCCCGTTCACCCGCCCTGAATGAGGGCGGTGCCCCTAAGCGGCCCAGGTCGTGGCGGGAGGCAGGGTGCAGTCCGGCGCTGGGGCTCGGGAGTCCCCAATCCCGCGTGCGCGCCAGGTCCCTTGGGATAGAGGGCCCTAGGGGCCTACCTAGGGTTAATGTTAGCCCTCAGGAGGCTGGAGGCCCGATCTGCCGGCTGTGTGCGACGGAGGCGGGTTGAGATGAGGCGTGGGCGAGCAGGGACGTGGGCCCAAGATTGCGGCGTGAGGGCCTTGAAGGTCGCCAGGGGCTCAGAGGGTCCTGCCTGTTTTCACACCCTGAATGACTGACGGCACTCCTCGCTGCACTGGTGGCAGCGGGAGGCAGGGGTGAGATCCGCGCTGGGTCTCGGGGGTCACCAATGCCGAGCGTTGTGGCGCCAGGCCCCTTGGGAAGAGTCATTTGGGGGCCGACCTAGGGTTAGGGTTAACCCCAGGAAGCAGGCAGGCCTGATCCGCTGGCTGTTCGGCCGGAGGCGGCCTGAAGTGATGCTGGCGAGAGAACGGGAGCGTGGGCCCAAATGTTTTAGCGCGGGGGCGCTTCTAATGTCAGGGAGCGCTCAGGGGCCCTGCCCATTCTCCGCCCTGAGATACCAGCGGACGCCCCTAGCAGCCTGGGTGGTGGGTGGGCAGCAGGGGTGAGTCACGTGCTGGGGCTCGGGGTTCCCCAGTCCCGGCATTGCGATGCCAGGCCCATTAGGAGGGGCCCCATGGGGCAGACCTAGGAGTTAGGTTACACCCAAGGAGGCCGGCAGCGTAGATCTGCTGGCTGTGTGGCGAAGGAGGGGTGTTCGGAAGTGACTGCGCTGACAAACAGGAGTGTGACCCCAAGCGTTTTGGCGCAGGGACGCCCGAATATCACCGGGGGCTCGGAAGCCTGCCCATTCTCCCACCCTGAATGACCGGCGCTCCTAGCGGCCCGGGTGGCGGGGATGGCAGGGTGAGAGTTCGCGCAGGGGTTTGGGGGTCCTCAATCCCGGCGTTGTGGTGCTAGGCCCCTTGAGAGGAGGGCACCTCGGGAGGAGACCTGGGTTTAGGGTTAGCCCCAGAGGAGGCTGGCAGGCCCGATCCGCCAGGCTGTGCGGCATCGGTGTGGCGGGCCGAGTGAGACGCTGGCAAGAGAGAGCATGGCTCCAAGCATTTGCGAAGTGGAGCCCGAAGAGCGTCAAAGTCTTGGAGGGCCCTGACCATTCTACCGCCCTGAATAACTGGCGCGCCCTAGCACCCGGGTGGCGGTGGGGCGGCCGGGTGAGTCGGTGCTGGGGTGGGGTCCCCAATCCCAGGCATTCCTGCTCAGGCCCCTTGGGATGGGCCCCTCGAGGACTGACCTAGGGTTATGATTAGCCCAGGTGGCCCGCAGGCCCGATCCGCCCGGCTGTGCAGCGAGTGGAGGGCGGGCCGAGGTGAGAGAGTGAGGGAGGCGGGGAGCCTGGGCCCAAGCGTTTTGCATGGGGGCCTTCAAAGTTGCCGGGGGCTCGGAGGGTCCTGCCTGTTCTCCGCCCTGAACTCTGGCGGCCCTAGCGCCCGGGTTGCGGTGGGGTGGCTGGGTAGGTCCGGCGCTGGGGCTCGAGGTCCCCAATCCCAGGCCTTGCTCAGGCTCCTTGGAAGGGAGGCCATCGGAGCCGAACTAGATTTAGGGTTAGCCCCCAGGAGGCTGGTAGGCCTGATCCGCTGGCTGTGCTGCCAGCAGAGTGGCACTGCTGAGGTGAGGAGCACTGGCGTGCAGGCGTGGGCCCAGCATTTTTGGCGGGAGCCTTTGAAAGTTGCTGGGGGCTCAAAAGTTCCTGCCCGTTTGCCGCACTGAATGACAGGTGGTGCCCCTAATCGCCCGGGTTGCGGTGGGGCGGCACGGTACCGAATCAGCGCTGGGGCACGAAAGGTTCCCCCAATCCCCGTTGCGGCACAAGCTCCTTGGAGGGCCCTCGTGGGCACCGACCTGAGGTTAGGGTAACCCCAGGAGGCCAGAAGAGCCCGATCTCGCCGGCGCTATGCCGCGGCGCGAGCGAGTGAGGTGCTGGCGAGAAGCATGGCCCTAAGCTTTTTGGGCGGGCGGGCCTTAGAATGCTCGCGGGGCTCGGAGGGCCCTGCCCGTTCTCCCTCCCCTGAATGACCGGCCCCGCACCCCTGGTGAAAGCCCCAGGTGGTAGGCGGGGCAGCAGGGTGAAGTCCGAGCGCTGGGGCGAACGGGGTCCAAAAATCACGGGGTGGTGTTCCGCCAGGCCTGTTGGGGGCCCTCTGGGGGCCGACCTAGGGGTTAGTGTTAGCCCCCAGGAGGCCTAGGCCTGATCCGCTCTGGTGAGTGGAGGAGAGCGCAGGTGGGAGTCGCTGGCGAGCGGGCGTGCACCCAAGCGTATTGGCGTGGGGGGGCCTTCAAGGTTGCCAGGGCTCGGGGGCCCTGCCCGTCCTCCGTCCTGGGACCGGCCCGAGCACCCTAGCGGCCCGGGTGGTGACGGCGAGAGCTACGGTGTAGTCCGGCCGCTGGTTTCACATGGGTCCCTAATCCCGGCATTGCGGTGCAAGGCCACTTGGGAGGAGGCCCCTCGGGGGTCGACCTAGGTTTAGGGTTAGCCACCAGCAGGGCCGATCTGCCCACTGTGCAGCGACTGGAAGGGCGGCCTGAGAGGTGAGCGCTTCAAGCGGGAGCGTGGGTCAAGTGTTTTTGGCGTGGGGAGCCTGAAGGTCACCGGGACTCGGAGGGCCCTGAATGACCGGTGGCGCCCCAAGCAGCCCGGGTAAGCGGTGGGGTGGCAGGGAGTGAGTCAGCGTGAGGCTCCGGGGATCCCCAACCGGCGTGCGGTCCAACCCCTTGGGAGGTCCCTCGGAGGACGACGTAGGGATTGATGTTAGTTCCCCAGGAGGCCAGCAGGCCTGATCCACCGGCTTTGTGTGGCATGCAAGAGGGGCAGGCCGAGGGGTGAGGGGCGCTAGCGAGCCGGGACGTGGGCCCAGGCATTTTGGCATGGGGACGCTCGAGAGTTCACCGAGGTGGCTTGGATGGCCCTGCCCGTTCTCCCGCCCTGAATGACCGGCCCGAAAGCGACCCCTAGTGCGATAGCCGCGGGCGGCAAGTGGGAGATCCGCGCTGGGGCTCAGGTACCCAATCCCCGGCGTTGTGGTGCCAGGCCTCTTGAGGACCTACCTAGGCTTAGGGATTAGCCCAGGAGGCCGAAGCAGGCGAGATCCGTCGGCTGTCTGCGGAGGCGGAGCGCTGGCTGAGGTGAGGCCGCTGGGGTGGCGGAGCGTGGGCCCAACGCGTTCTGGACGCGCGGGCGGCCTTCCTGAAAGGTCGTGAGCCGGGTCTCAGGGCGGCCTGCCCAGGTTCTCCCGCCCTGAATGACCGAGGGCACCCCTAGCGGCCTGGTTGGTGGCGGGTGTTAGGTTGAGAGTCCGACACTGGGGCTCTGGTGTCCCCAATCCCATATTGTTAGGTGCCAGGCCCCTTGGGAGAAGGCTCCCGTTCAGGGAGCTGAGGAAGGGTTATCCCCCAGGAGGCTGGCTGCCCCATCCTCTGGCCTATGCGACGATCAGAGGAGCGGGCTGAGTGAGGTGCTCCTAAGCGGGTCGATGGGCACAAGTGTTTTGATGCAGGGAGTGCCTTGAGGTCGCCGGGGCTCGGAGGCCCCTGCCCATTCTCACGCCCTGAATCGGCCGGGGGCACCCCTAAGCGACCTGGTTGGTGGCGGGGTGTTAGAGTTGAGAGTCCCGGCAGCTGGGGCTCTGGTGTCCCCAATCCCGACATTGCGGCGCCAGGCGACCCCTTGGGAGAGAGCTGTTCAGAAGGGTCTGAGGAAGGGTTACATGGTTATCCCCAGGAGTCTGGCTGCCCCGGATCACTCCAGCTATCTCGGCGATCAGAGGGCGAGGCTGAGGTAGGGGTGTGCCTGGTGGGAGGCGTGGGTCGCAAGTGTTTTGATGCAGGGTGCCTTCGAGAAGGTCGCCCGGGGCTCAGGGGAGCCCTGCCCGTTCTCACGCCCTGAATGACCTGCGGCGCTGCTAAGTGAGCCGGTTGAGCGGCAGGGGCGGCAAAGGTGGAGTCTGGTGCTGGGGGCTCCGGGGGTTCCCAATCCCTGGCGTTGAGGAGCCCAGGCCCTGGGAGAGGACCGGGCCTGTCCCAGGTGTTAGGAGTACCAGGCCCCAGGAGGCCAGCAGGCCCATCTGCCCGTTGGGTGACGAGCGGAGAGCGGAGGCTGAGGGGGGAAGGCGCTGGCGGACGGGCATGAGACCCAAGCGTTTTGCCGCGGTGAGGCCCGAAGCGGGAAGGCTCGGAGGCCTGCCCGTTCTCACGCCCTGAATGGCGGCGCGCCTCCTACGCATGCAGGTGTCCAGCGGGGCAGCGACGGTCAGTCAGCGCTGGAGACTCGTGTGTTCAGCAGTCCCAGGCGTTGTGGTGCCAGAGCCCCATCAGAGCGGGTCCCTCGGGCCGACCTAGGGTTGAGTCCCCCTAGGAGGACGAGCAGGCCGATCACCCCGATCGAGGCGAGCCGAAGAGGCGGAGCCGGGCTGGCAGCTGGTAGTGGGACGTGGGCCGAAGCATTTTTGTCGTCCGAGGAGCCTTCAAAGGTCTCCGGGGGGCTCCAGAGGGCCCTACCGGTTCTCCACTCGAATGACTGGGGCTCCCCTGGCGGCCTGGGTGGCGGCAAGCGGCAAGTGAGTCTGAAGCTGGGGTCTCGAGAGTCCCAGTCAGCGTTGTGGCGCCACGCCCAACCTTGGGATGGGCCCCTAGGGGGCCTACCTAGGGTTGAGGTGAGCCCGGGAGGCTGGGAGGCCAGATCCCCCAGCTGTGTGGCAGCCGGAGAGGAGCACACCGAGATAAGGGCGATGGGCGCGAGGAGTGGTCCCAGCGCTTTGCGGTGGGCCACCCGAGAAGATCGCTGGGAGGCTCAGAGGGCCTGCGCGTTCTCGCCCTGAATGACCGAACTGTGCCCCTTGGCCGGCCACTGGTGGTGAGTGGGGGCATAGTGAGTCATGGCGCTGCAGGGCTCCAGGGAGTCCCCAATCCCGTGTGCAGCCGAGGCCCCTGACGAGGAGGGGCCACTGAGGCACCAGCCAAGGGTTTCAGGATTAGCCCCAGAAGGCCAGCAGGCCTGATCCACCAGCTGTGCGGCGAGGTGGAGGAGGCCGAGTAGTAAGTTGCTGAGACGCGGGAGGCGTGAGCCCCAGATTCTGGTGAGAGGTGCCCTTTGAATGTCTCCAGTGGCTTTGGAGGACCGTGCCGATTCTCCCTCCCTGAATGACCGGTGGCCCCTAACGCCCAGGTGGCCGAGTGGGGCTGGAGGGTGGAGTTGTGCGCTGGGGCTCGGAAGGTCCCACGTCCCCCGATGTTGCAACAAAGGGACCTGCATGGGCCCTCGAGGGAGCCATCATCAAGACAAGGAGTAACACCAGGGGAGAGCTGGCAGTCCGTCCACCGGCTGTGCAGCAGCGGGAGGGCAGCGCTAAGGTGGGGGGCGCAGACGAGCGGGAGCATGGGCCCAAGTGTTTTGCTACGGGGGCCTTGAGTCGCCAGGGGCTGGAGGATCTGCCGTTCTCCCTCCGTGAATGACCGCCGAGTGTTCCCTAAGCGGCCCGGGTGGTGGCGGGCGGCTGGGTGAAGTCGGTGCTGGGACTGGAGAGTTCCCCAAATCCCAGGCATTGCGTTGCCAGGCACCTTTGGAGGGCAGCCTCGGGGCCAACCTAGGTTATGTGTAGCCTCCAGGAGGGGCAGGCCTCATCCACCAGCTCTGCAGTGACGGAGGGTGCCGGGCTCAGAGGTGAGGCGCTGAGGAGCGGGAGCGTGGGCTCAAGCGCGTTTGGATGGGGGGCCTTCCGAAGGTGCGCCATGGGCTCAGAAGGCCCTGCCCGTTCTCCCACCCTGATTGACCAGCGGCTTACAGCGGCCCGGGTGGGCGCGGGCGGCAGGGGTGAGTCCGGCGCTAGACGGGCTCGGGGGTCCCTAATACCCGCTTGCGGCGCCAGGCCTGGGCACGGGCCCCTTGAGACCGACCTAGGGTTAGAATGGTTAGCCCCCAGGAGACTGTGCAGCTCGTTCTGCCCATGTGCAGTGAATGGAGGTGTGCTGGAGGTGAGGTAGCTGGACGGTAGGGCGTGGGCCAGAGCATGTTTGGCTTTGGCTCCGGGGTTAGGACAATCGAAGGTCGCAGGTGGCCGGAGAGGGTCCCTGCCCATTCTGTCCCCTGAAGGACTGGCAAACGCCCTAGCGCCCCATGTGGGTGGTGGGGCAGCAGGGTGCGATCGGCGCTGGGGCATGGGGTCCCCAATCCCTGGCATGCAGCGCCCAGGGCCATTGGAGGGGGGCCCCTCAGGGGAGACCTAGGGATAGAGGTAGCCCCCAGGAAGACCAGCTGAGCCGATCGCCAGCTCTGCAGCGGCGGAGGGTAGGACGAGTTAGAAGCCTTGAGGGGTGGGAGCATGGGAGCCAAGGTTTTTAAGGCGGGGGCCTCGAAAGTCACAGGGGGGATCGGAGGGCCCTGCCCATTCTTCCACTTCCTGAATGCCTGGCAACGCCCCTGGCGGCCTGGGTGCTAGCTGGGGGTGGCAGAGTGAGAGGGTTCAGCTTAGTGGGGCTCAAGGGTCCCAAATCCCGACATTGCGATTGCCAGGCTCCTTGGGAGGGGCCTGGGGGCCGACTGGAGGTGGAGTGTTAGCCCCAGGAGTCCAGCAGGCCCGTTCTGCAGCTCTGTGGCAGGCGGAGGAGAGCAGCAGAGTGAAGGCGCTGGCGAGAGGAGTGTGGGCCCAAGCGTTTTGGCGCGGGGAGCGCCTGACGTTCGCAGGGGCTTGGAGGGCTGCCCAGTTCTCACCCTGAGCCCCTGCGGCGGTGCCCTAGCAGCCTGGGTTGCTGCGGGGGCAGGAGGTGACTCTGAGCGCTGGGCTCGGGGGGTCCCCAATCCCCGGCGTTGTGGCGCCAGGCACCTTGGGGAGGGAGGCCCTCGAGGAGCCCGACCTAGGGTTAAGATTTCATCCACTGGGAGGCCAGAAAGCCCGGCACTAAGTGGTTCTGGCAATGTAACAAAAATGCCGCAACACTTATCTGTAAGAAACAACAGTGTACAGGAACCCTCTTAGCCCCTACTCATCCTTTGTGAATATGGAAGCCAGCCCCAAAGGAGTATAGCGTGGAAGTCTGGACGAAAGGGGCTAAAAGCACTTTCTCTGAGTCACCACACTATACAGGAAAGACCAATGTGCATCATCTTTCACAGTAGGAAGCATTAATGAAAGGTTCTGGAATTTCGAGGGACTCTGACCCATCCCTTGTGGTAATAAGCTCACCCTGTACAGCAACACCTTCAACTCTCATCAGCCTCCTCAATCTGATTCGATTCAACTTTGGATTGTGTAGGACCCAAGGAAATATCCACATCTTATTGCTAAGAAAGAACGATGTCAGGGTAATGCCCTTCAGAAGTCACATCAGCCTTCCTGAAGACGGCTAAGGGAATCAAGATGATTTATTTCACCATGAGGTAAAAGGAAGATGAGCATATATAGTGAGAAACAACATGGGCAGGACCTCTCTTCCAAGAACAGTATCTTTGTTTAATGTTGAATGTCCTATGGTAAGTGATTGTGGGCATTTGTGAGGGTCAAAATCTTAAGTGTTTTCTAAAACCTCTTGGTCATTCACAGATGAGACTAAAGGTAGTTGTGGGACTCGAGAGGCCAGTGATTTGTCCACTGTCAAAAATATGAAAAGATAAAAAGAGACAGATGAGGTCTCCTCAGGCATTGTCCTTTATCCCTTATCCTCCGTGAGGATGGCCATCTCTGGACAGCTCAGTGGCAGGGTCTCATTCACACGGACAGAACATCTTTCCTCCAGAGCATCCAGGCAGGAAATGGATTTGCGTTCCTCTGTGTGCCCAGCCCGGCCCACAGCTGTGTCACAACACCCTCTCGTGAGGCTCATAAGAGTTTCACTGTCACCAGGAGGTCACTGTATTTGATAAACCACTGTGAGAGTTTGCAATGTGCCTTCATCTGCAACCTCCTAGAAGCAAATGCAGGGTCTCTAAAGGTACCATCTGAAAGTCATGTGAAGGCATTGTGAGAAAAGTGTCCTTTTGCTTAAGAAAAGAAAAAAACATGGCTGGGGCTCCTGGCTGGCTCAGCCAGTTAAGCCTATTGCCTTTGGCTCAGGTTATGATCCCAGGGTTCTGGGATGAGCCGAGCTCCCTGCTCAGCAGGAAAGGAGGTAGGAAGAGTAGCTTAGAACCCACAGAGAATGTGAATAAAGGGGAGTGAAATGGAACTTGGTCTGTGTGTTTGCTTTAGGGATTGGAAGTTAAGTTTTTTCTCAATTGTGATTGTTCTTGAAACAGAAAAGCTTATTGGTTTTTACCTTTAATTTTTCTAATAATAATTTTTATTATGATATGTTGAGTCACTATACAGTATTTCGTTAGTTTTTGATGTAGTGTTCTGTGATTCATTATTTGCCCATATACACCCAGTGCTCCATGCAATATGGCACCTTCCTTAATACCCATCACTGGCCCATCCCAATCCCCACCCCTCTCCCTCTGAAGCCCTCAGTTTGTTTTCAGACTCCCAAGATCTCTAACGTAGTTCATTCCCCTTCTGTTTAAGGTCCGTTGTCTAAAGGGACAGACAGTGGAGATTCACCAAATATAAGATCGAAATTGAGATTGTTCATTATAGATGCCATAAGTAGTTCCCAGACATTTCATTCTACTCTAGTAATTCATTATACCTCTGCGAGGTGCACATGGAAGACAATTGATGCATGTATGAGTGGTAATAAAACAGGCCCCTCAGTAGTAGAATAATAGAGGATGCATATGTGTGTAAAATTATTCGACTACAGCTTCCATTTTCCCTTTGGTTTCCTTATTATCTATGAAATTGGACAATTTTTTGTTCTCTAGGCTTAAAACTCATTGTCAAGTATTTAAGAGTTTTCAATGCTGATCTTCTCATGTAAAGTTACCAAAGCCTAAAATAATAGTACTGAACTTTAAAACGCTAGCTATGTGAAAATGACAGCAGGAAGTTCCATTTGTGATATTGTGTCAATGGATCTCTATTTTGACATCAGTGTTCATTAGAAATGATGACATTTTATGTGATATAAATATCCAATGTGAAAAAGAAAAAGGTAGGATGAACCTTGAATGTTTAAGTAGTGGTGAAATGACAGGTGTGTGTGTGTGTGTGTGTGTGTGTGTGTGTGTGGTGTATGGTGTATTTTTCAGTAGAATGGTTCGCTAGCTAGGATGGCCTGAAGGAGCCCAGGTGAACCTTTTCAGTGAGTTATATCTGTTTTCAAAACATAGGGAATCTCTTGAGTCAATAGTCAATCAGGCAAGCTTTGAGGTCTGAAGAATTTCAGTCCTCAGCTTGAGATAGTGTTGTCAGCCCTTGTGAAAAGCAAACCAAAGGGTATGCTCAGAGCCCTCATTAGCTGGTCGCAAGCGTGTGACGATTTCAGACAGCATTTCCCAAAAATTACCTCTTGAGTCTCTGTCCTTGTCAGAATTCCCTACTACTTCCTGACACTAGTTATGTGATCATTGTGTTTCCACGATATCCCCACATGTGATTTTTGCTATTTCCTACTAGGTCCTATCTGTTTCTCATCTTCTTCTTTTATGGTAGGGGTTTGGGAGAGACTAACCTGGTAGTGGTGTAGGGAAGGGGTGTGGTAGTTGTCTGCCTTCAGAGGACCGAATGATTTGCCTAGAGAAATTGTACTGTAGTTTTGAGGTCAATTGTCCATCCTCTGAGTGTCAGAATTCCTTCACTGTACTTTGATGCTAGTCTGTTCTTCAAGCTGTCCTCCAGAAATAAGGACGTATCCATCAGGGGAATACTGGTTTGTGTGTATGTTTTCATTTTAGGAAAGGCCTTGCTGTTCCTGAAAATAATACTTAGAGCACCCTTTCCTGTTCTTATTGGCCATCAGTCAATCTTTGTGAAGTATTCCTTTGTAAATAGAACTTTTTATGGTTGATGAGAAAGGATCCTTATTCGACAAGTCTTTTCGGTATGTACAAGAAATCTTTACTTCCAGCCTTCGGTTCACTTTTTCATTTTCTTATTGGTCATAAGATAAGGAGAAATGTACACATTTTTATGAAGTCCCACTAAATTCTTTTTAAATGGTTATGCACCCTATGTCCTACCCCAAGATTGACAGGTTCTACGTTTTCTTTCAGAAACTGTCAATGGGAAACTTCACAATCTCTCCAAATTTATAAATTGCATTTTTAATTCTAATAGGATATTTATAGACTGTTTTGGATTTTCTATGTACACAATCATATTATCTGTGAATGAATTTTAATTATCCCTCAATTCTTATACTTTTTGTTTTTCTCTTGCCTTCCTAACACTGGTAGATTCTCCGATGCCACGTTGAATAGAGCAGCATTGTTTGAAGATTTTAATATACCATTCTCAAAATCCTGACAGAAAAAGCAGACAAAACATTGGTAACAAATGTGACCTAATTGACATATAAGGGAACATTCATAATAAGTGCAGAATACTTTATTTTCAAGTGGTCATAGACTCTTTACCCAAATAGATAATAGAGTGGGTCCACGAATCAAGTCTACAAATGTTAAACCTGAAATTAACTAGATTCTATTCTTAGACCACAGGGAATTGAGCCACAGTCATAGCGAAAAGAAAACCAGGAAGTCCTTCAATGCTTAAAAATTAAATGAAACTTTGCTACATATCCTAAAGATCAGAGAGGAAGTCTCCATGGAAATTCTGAAACTTTTCTACATGAGGGCTCACACACAATGGCACTTTCTTTGTGAAGAGCATTATAATAACCTAGACAGGAGTTGAGCCTTAAAGTCAGGTTCTGCCTGCCCCAGCCACACCTGGCTGCCTTGGCTGTGGTCCCTCTCAGCTGTCCTTTTCTGGTGGCCCTGAGCTAAAGGGGAGTCAACATGGCCATATGGAAAATAAGGAAGCTCCCCACTCATAGTGATGGCGGTGCCCCCTCCGCAGCTGCCCTTTCTGGTGGCTCTGAGCTAAGGGTCGAAAGCATGGCCGTATGGAAATTAGAAGCTCCCACTGGTAGTGATGACATTGCTATCGTATTGTCCTCACCAGTCCCAGCAACATGATTTCTAGTGAAATATGACACAAAGAGCAACTTCTTGGCCTTCCTTCAGGTTTGAAAATCATCTGGTGAGTCATCTAGTAGAAATATGGATTCAACATGTGTTCTTTCGCTGGAAAAGAAATAGACCCAATAGCAATTATGGCTTCCTGAACACCTGTTCCTGAGACACATCATACTGGCTCTTTGTGGCATTCTGCCTCTTAAACTTCAAACTAGGGTGTAGATATTTTTAGGCACATTTTCAGGTGGTTAGACAGGACTCCGATGATATAGTCACAGAGGATTTTAGTGTCAGAAACCTAAGTGGGATCCCCAAAATTGACTCTAAATCACTTGTTACATTTCCATACAGGGTACTATTTCCCTCTTATCTCTGAGATCTTTTCGATCCTGAAACCTATCAAGTATCAGGATTTTCTTGTGTGGACAAGTGGAGCCGAATTCAGCGGGCCTTTTCACCTCTCTGCCCATGGTGATCGGTAAGATCATTACCTCAGTGGAGGAACTCTGGGTAAAGATATGAAGATCCTTAGGAATAGAGAACCAGTATAATATTTTTCTGGTATTAAAGTTACTGAAACCAACTATCTTTTAGTCCATTCAGGCTCTGGTATGTTCAGAGGGTGCTGTAAAACAGGTCTGAAATAGTATTTAAAAGCACTCAGCTCAGCCTCTTCTACAAAAGTGATCAATGCTTATAAACATCGCTAAAATATTCCACTTACCTACGATGACTTCCCAGCCATCGTAGTGTTATATGGTATGACTGTGACTTACATTAGTCAACATTTGCAGAGAAAGTTCTTAGTGCATCAGGGGCACTTCATGTTGAAATTAGTTTGTGACAACGAGCTGCTGTGTTTTATTCTGCAGTCCAAGGGAATGGTGCCAGACATCTCTAAGGTGTCTAGCAGTTCTACAATTCTGATTTTAAGTGGTCTGTGTGCTTCAGAGATTTGGGCAGGAGAAGGACAGGAGTCCAGAGACTGTGAGAGCACTCTGTTACCTGTGCTGACCATGGAGCAGGCAACCTTCCGTGGGCATCATTTTGATTTCTTGGTACTCTTGTGAAAGATGCTTTTGTCTCAAAATCCTCCATTTAGGAGTAATTATACTGATAAAGGAATTTTATCTTATATCATCTGTGGGCCCTGATCCTGGGCTCCCAGGAAACTATCCTTTAACATTTTACCTGGCTCAAAATAACTGCACAAAAGCTCAAAGCATGGGCCCTGTTTCTACCCCAAGCACATGTTGTACATCTGCTTCGAAAGAAAACAATAACCAAAAATGCAACATAAAGATAAGAAAAATAAGAACCTCTTTGCTGGCAGGGTGAGTCCGGCTCTGGGGCTCTGAGTCACCAATCCCCAGCATTGCAGAGCCAGGCCGCTTGGGATGTCCCCTCAGGGCCGACCTAGGGTTTTGGTTAGCTGCCAGGAGCCCGGCAGGCCCTATCCACCGGCTCTGAAGCAAGCGGTGGGGTGGGCCTAGGTGAGGGCGCTGGCGAGCAGGATCCTGGGAGCCAACGTTTTTGC
>NW_024426941.1:24266-38857 GCF_017311325.1 Ursus maritimus | reverse complement strand
CCAGGAGGCCAGCAGGCCCGATCCGCCAGCTGTGCTGCGAGGGGAGGTGTGGGCCGAGGTGAGGGTGCTGGCGAGAAGGAGCATGGGCCCAAGCGTTTTGGGGCGGGGGGCCTTCGAATGTCGCAGGGGGCTCGGAGGGCCCTGCCAGGTCTCACGCCCTGAATGACCAGCGGCGCCTCTAGCAGCCCGGGTGTCATCGGGGCAGCTCGGTCAGTCCGGCTCTGGAGCTCGTGGTTCAGCAGTCCCAGGCGTTGTGGCGCCAGGCCCCATCGGACGGTTCCCTCGGGGGCCGACCTAGGGTTTGAGTTAGCCCCCAGGAGTCGGGCAGGCCCGATCCGCCCCCTGTCGGACAATCGATGGGGCGGGCCGAGGTGAGGGCGCTGGCGAGCGGGAGCGTGGGCCCAAGCATTTTGGCGCGGGGTGCCTTTGAATGTCACCGTGAGCTAGGAGGGCTCTGCCCGTTTTCATGCCCTGAATGACCAGCGGCGGCCCTAGAAGCCCGGATGGTGGCGGGGCGGCAGGTTGAGTCCGACGCTGGGGCTCTGGGGTCCCCAATTACCGGCGTTGTGGCCCCAGACTCCTTGGGAGGGGCCCCTCAGGGGCCGAATTAGGGTTAGAGTAACACCCAGGAGGCCGCCCGTCCCGATCCACCGGCTGTACAGCAAGTGGAGGGGCAGATGGAGGTGAGGGCACTGGCGAGCGGGAGCGTGGGCCCAAGCATTTGGTGTGGGGCGCCTACTGATGTCGCGGGGGCCTCGGAGGACCCGGCCCGTTCACCCGCCCTGAATGAGGGGCGGTGCCCCTAGCGGCCCAGGTCGTGGCGGGGAGGCAGGGTGAGTCCGGCGCTGGGGCTCGGGAGTCCCCAATCCCCGGCGTAGCGGCGCCAGGTCCCTTGGGATGGGGCCCTAGGGGGCCTACCTAGGGTTAATGTTAGCCCTCAGGAGGCTGGGAGGCCCGATCTGCCGGCTGTGTGGCGAGCGGAGGGGCGGGTTGAGATGAGGGCGTGGGCGAGCAGGGACGTGGGCCCAAAGTTGCGGCGTGAGGGGCCTTCGAAGGTCGCCAGGGGCTCAGAGGGTCCTGCCTGTTTTCACACCCTGAATGACTGACGGCACTCCTCGCTGCACTGGTGGCAGCGGGGAGGCAGGGTGAGTCCGGCGCTGGGTCTCGGGGGTCACCAATGCCCGGCGTTGTGGCGCCAGGCCCCTTGGGAAGGGTCATTTGGGGGCCGACCTAGGGTTAGGGTTAACCCCCAGGAAGCAGGCAGGCCTGATCCGCTAGCTGTTCGGCGAGCGGAGGGGCGGCCTGAGAAGTGGGTGCTGGCGAACGGGAGCGTGGGCCCAAATGTTTTGGCGCGGGGGGCCTTCTAATGTCAGGGAGCGCTCAGAGGGCCCTGCCCATTCTCCCGCCCTGAAATACCAGCGACGCCCCTAGCAGCCTGGGTGGTGGTGGGGCAGCAGGGTGAGTCCGGTGCTGGGGCTCAGGGTTCCCCAGTCCCCGGCATTGCGATGCCAGGCCCATTAGGAGGGGCCCCATGGGGCAGACCTAGGGTTAGGGTTACACCCAGGAGGCCGGCAGGCGTGATCTGCTGGCTGTGTGGCGAGAGGAGGGGTGGGTCGAAGTGACTGCGCTGACAAACAGGAGTGTGACCCCAAGCGTTTTGGCGCAGGGGGCCTTCGAATATCACCGGGGGCTCGGAAGCCCCTGCCCATTCTCCCACCCTGAATGACCGGCGGCATCCCTAGCGGCCCGGGTGGCGGCGGGATGGCAGGGTGAGTTCGGCGCAGGGGTTTGGGGGTCCTCAATCCCCGACGTTGTGGTGCTAGGCCCCTTGAGAGGGGCACCTCGGGGGAGACCTGGGTTTAGGGTTAGCCCCAGGAGGCTGGCAGGCCCGATCCGCAGGCTGTGCGGCATACGGTGTGGCGGGCCGAGGTGAGGCCGCTGGCAAGAGGGAGCATGGCTCCAAGCATTTGCGAAGTGGGCCTTCGAAGGTCGTCAAAGTCTTGGAGGGCCCTGACCATTCTACCGCCCTGAATAACTGGCGGCGCCCCTAGCACCCCGGGTGGCGGTGGGGCGGCCGGGTGAGTCCGGTGCTGGAGATTGGGGGTCCCCAATCCCAGGCATTCCTGCTCCAGGCCCCTTGGGATGGGCCCCTCGAGGACTGACCTAGGGTTATGATTAGCCCCAGGTGGCCCGCAGGCCCGATCCGCCGGCTGTGCAGCGAGTGGAGGGGCGGGCCGAGGTGGGGGTGTTGGGGAGCGGGAGCCTGGGCCCAAGCGTTTTTGCATGGGGGGCCTTCAAAAGTTGCCGGGGGCTCGGAGGGTCCTGCCTGTTCTCCCGCCCTGAATAACCGGCGGCGCCCCTAGCGCCCCGGGTTGCGGTGGGGTGGCTGGGTGAGTCCGGCGCTGGGGCTCGGGGGTCCCCAATCCCAGGCCTTGCAGCTCCAGGCTCCTTGGAAGGGGCCCATCGGGGCCGAACTAGATTTAGGGTTAGCCCCCAGGAAGCTGGTAGGCCTGATCCGCTGGCTGTGCTGCCAGCAGAGTGGCACGCTGAGGTGAGGGCACTGGCGTGCAGGGGCGTGGGCCCAGCATTTTGGCGCGGGGGGCCTTTGAAAGTTGCTGGGGGCTCAAAAGTTCCTGCCCGTTTGCCGCACTGAATGACAGGTGGTGCCCCTAGTCGCCCGGGTTGCGGTGGGGCGGCACGGTAAGTCCAGCGCTGGGGCACGGGGTTCCCCAATCCCCACGTTGCGGCACCAAGACCCTTGGGAGGGGCCCTCGTGGGCCGACCTATGGTTAGGGTTAACCCCCAGGAGGCCAGAAGGCCCGATCTGCCGGCTGTGCCGCGAGGGGAGGCGCAGGCCGAGGTGAGGGTGCTGGCGAGAAGGAGCATGGGCCTAAGCTTTTTGGGGCGGGGGGCCTTCGAATGTCGCAGGGGGCTCGGAGGGCCCTGCCCGTTCTCCCTCCCTGAATGACCGGCCGCACCCCTAGTGGCCCAGGTGGAGGCGGGGCAGCAGGGTGAGTCCGGCGCTGGGGCTCGGGGGTCCAAAATCACGGGTGTTCCGGCGCCAGGCCTGTTGGGAGAGGCCCCTCTGGGGCCGACCTAGGGTTAGTGTTAGCCCCCAGGAGGCCTGCAGGCCTGATCCGCTGGCTGTGCGGTGAGTGGAGGGGCGAGCCGAGGTGAGGTCGCTGGCGAGCGAGAGCGTGCACCCAAGCGTATTGGCGTGGGGGGCCTTCAAGGTTGCCAGGGGCTCGGAGGGCCCTGCCCGTCCTCCCGTCCTGAAAGACCGACGGCACCCATAGCGGCCCGGGTGGTGACGGGGAGGCACGGTGAGTCCGACGCTGGGTTTCATGGGTCCTCAATCCCCGGCATTGCGGTGCAAGGCCACTTAGGAGGGGCCCCTCAGGGGTCGACCTAGGTTTAGGGTTAGCACCAGCAGGCCCGATCTGCCCACTGTGCAGCGACTGGAAGGGCGGCCTGAGGTGAGGGCGCTTCAAGCGGGAGCGTGGGTCCAAGTGTTTTGGCGTGGGGAGCCTTCGAAGGTCACCGAGGACTCGGAGGGCCCTGAATGACCGGTGGCGCCCCAAGCAGCCCGGGTGGCGGTGGGGTGGCAGGGTGAGTCCGGCGCTGGGGCTCGGGGGTCCCCAACCCGGCGTTGCGGTCCCAGGCCCCTTGGGAGGGTCCCCTCGGGGACCGACGTAGGGTTAGTGTTAGTCCCCAGGAGGCCAGCAGGCCTGATCCACCGGCTGTGTGGCATGCAGAGGGGCAGGCCGAGGTGAGGGCGCTAGCGAGCGGGAACGTGGGCCCAGGCATTTTGGCATGGGGGCCTTCGAAGTTCACCAGTGGCTTGGATGGCCCTGCCCGTTCTCCCGCCCTGAATGACCGGCGGCGACCCTAGTGGCCCGAGTGGCCTGGGGGCGGCAAGGTGAGTCCGGCGCTGGGGCTCAGGGGTACCCAATCCCCGGCGTTGTGGTGCCAGGCCTCTTGGGAGCCTACCTAGGCTTAGGGTTAGCCCCAGGAGGCCGGCAGGCCGGATCCGTCGGCTGTGCGGAGAGCGGAAGCGCTGGCTGAGGTGAGGCCGCTGGTGAGCGGGAGCGTGGGCCCAAGCGTTCTGGCGCGGGCGGCCTTCGAAGGTCGTCGGGGGCTCAGAGGGCCCTGCCCGTTCTCCCGCCCTGAATGACCGAGGGCACCCCTAGCGGCCTGGTTGGTGGCGGGGTGTTAGGTTGAGTCCGACACTGGGGCTCTGGTGTCCCCAATCCCCGACATTGTGGTGCCAGGCCCCTTGGGAGGGGCCGTTCAGGGGCTGAGGAAGGGTTATCCCCCAGGAGGCTGGCTGCCCCCATCCTCTGGCTATGCGACGATCAGAGGAGCGGGCTGAGGTGAGGGTGCTGCCTAGCGGGATCGTGGGCACAAGTGTTTTGATGCAGGGTGCCTTCGAAGGTCGCCCGGGGCTCGGAGGGCCCTGCCCATTCTCACGCCCTGAATGACCGGGGGCACCCCTAGCGACCTGGTTGGTGGCGGGGTGTTAGGTTGAGTCCGACGCTGGGGCTCTGGTGTCCCCAATCCCCGACATTGCGGCGCCAGGCCCCTTGGGAGGGGCTGTTCAGGGTCTGAGGAAGGGTTATGGTTATCCCCCAGGAGTCTGGCTGCCCCGATCCTCCAGCTATGCGACGATCAGAGGGGCGGGCTGAGGTGAGGGTGCTGCCTAGTGGGAGCGTGGGCGCAAGTGTTTTGATGCAGGGTGCCTTCGAAGGTCGCCCGGGGCTCAGAGGGCCCTGCCCGTTCTCACGCCCTGAATGACCTGCGGCGCTGCTAGTGGCCCGGTTGGCGGCAGGGCGGCAAGGTGAGTCTGGTGCTGGGGCTCGGGGGTTCCCAATCCCTGGCGTTGAGGAGCCAGGCCCCTTGGGAGGGACCCCTCGGGGGCCGACCCGGTGTTAGGGTTAGGCCCCAGGAGGCCAGCAGGCCCATTCTGCCCGTTGGGTGACGAGCGGAGGGGCGGGCTGAGGTGAGGGCGCTGGCGAGCGAGAGCATGGACCCAAGCGTTTTGCGCGGTGGGCCTTCGAAGGACAACGGGGGCTCGGAGGGCCCTGCCCGTTCTCACGCCCTGAATGAGCGGCGGCGCCTCTAGCAGCACGGGTGTCAGCGGGGCAGCACGGTCAGTCCGGCGCTGGAGCTCGTGGTTCAGCAGTCCCAGGCGTTGTGGTGCCAGGCCCCATCAGACGGGTCCCTCGGGGGCCGACCTAGGGTTTGAGTTAGCCCCTAGGAGACGAGCAGGCCTGATCCGCCCCGTCGGGCGAGCGAAGGGGCGGGCCGAGGTGAGGGCGCTGGTGAGTGGGAGCGTGGGCCGAAGCATTTTGTCGCGGGGAGCCTTCAAAGGTCTCCGGGGGCTCAGAGGGCCCTACCCGTTCTCCCGCACTGAATGACTGGGGGCTCCCCTGGCGGCCTGGGTGGCGGCAGAGCGGCAGGGTGAGTCTGGCGCTGGGGCTCGGGAGTCCCCAGTCCCCGGCGTTGTGGCGCCACGCCCCTTGGGATGGGCCCCTAGGGGGCCTACCTAGGGTTAGGGTGAGCCCCCAGGAGGCTGGGAGGCCAGATCCCCCAGCTGTGTGGCGAGCGGAGGGGCACACCGAGGTAAGGGCGATGGCGAGCGGGAGTGTGGTCCCAAGCGCTTTGGCGCGGTGGGCCTTCGAAGGTCGCTGGGGGCTCAGAGGGCCCTGCGCGTTCTCCCGCCCTGAATGACCGGCTGTGCCCCTTGTGGCACTGGTGGTGGTGGGGGGCATAGTGAGTCCGGCGCTGGGGCTCAGGAGTCCCCAATCCCCGTCGTTGCAGCGCCAGGCCCCTTGAGAGGGGCCACTAGGGGGCCGACCAAGGGTTCAGGTTAGCCCCCAGAAGGCCAGCAGGCCTGATCCACCAGCTGTGCGGCGAGTGGAGGGGAGGGCCGAGGTAAGGGTGCTGGCGAGCGGGAGCGTGGGCCCAAGCATTTTGGTGAGGGGTGCCTTTGAATGTCTCCAGTGGCTTGGAGGGCCGTGCCGATTCTCCCTCCCTGAATGACCGGTGGCGCCCCTAGCAGCCCAGGTGGCGGTAGGGCTGGAGGGTGAGTTGTGCGCTGGGGCTCGGGAGTCCCCAGTCCCCGATGTTGCAGCAATAGGAACCTGGCATGGGCCCCTCGGGGGCCCATCAAAGGTTAGGGTAACACCCAGGAGGCTGGCAGTCCCGATCCACCGGCTGTGCAGCGAGCGGAGGGGCAGACCAAGGTGGGGGCGCAGACGAGCGGGAGCATGGGCCCAAGTGTTTTGGCACGGGGGGCCTTCGAAGGTCGCCAGGGGCTCGGAGGGATCTGCCCGTTCTCCCTCCGTGAATGACCGACGGTGTTCCTAGCGGCCCGGGTGGTGGCGGGGCGACGCGGTGAGTCCGGTGCTGGGGCTCGGGGTTCCCCAATCCCAGGCATTGCGGTGCCAGGCACCTTTGGAGGGGCCCCTCAGGGGCCAACCTAGGGTTATGGGTAGCCTCCAGGAGGAGGCAGGCCTCATCCACCAGCTCTGCAGTGAGCGGAGGGTCGGGCTGAGGTGAGGGCGCTGAGGAGCGGGAGCGTGGGCTCAAGCGCTTTGGATGGGGGGGCCTTCGAAGGTCGCCATGGGCTCAGAAGGCCCTGCCCGTTCTCCCACCCTGATTGACCAGCGGCACCCCAAGCGGCCCGGGTGGCAGCGGGGCGGCAGGGTGAGTCCGGCGCTAGGGCTCGGGGGTCCCTAATACCCGGCGTTGCGGCGCCAGGCCCCTTGGGACGGGCCCCTTGAGAGCCGACCTAGGGTTAGGGTTAGCCCCCAGGAGACTGGCAGGCTCGTTCTGCCCATGTGCAGTGAATGGAGGTGTGGCTGGAGGTGAGGTAGCTGGCGATCAGGAGCGTGGGCCAGAGCATGTTGGCTTTGGCTCGGGGTTTCTTCGAAGGTCGCAGGTGGCTCGGAGGGTCCTGCCCATTCTGTCGCCCTGAAGGACTGGCGACGCCCCTAGCGCCCCATGTGGTGGTGGGGCAGCAGGGTGCGTCCGGCGCTGGGACTTGGGGGTCCCCAATCCCTGGCATGCAGCGCCCAGCGAGCCATTGGGAGGGGAGCCCCTCAGGGGAGACCTAGGGATAGAGGACCACCCAGGAAGACCAGCTAGGCCGATCGCCAGCTCTGCAGCGGCGGAGGGTAAGGACGGAGTTAGAAGCCTTGGGGAGGGGAGCATGGGAGCCAAGGTTTTTAGCGCGGGGCGCCTTCGAAAGTCACAGGGGATCGGAGGGCCCTGCCCATTCTTCCACTTCCCTGAATGCCTGGCAACGCCCCTGGCGGCCTGGGTGCTGCGGGGGTGGCAGAGTGAGATTCAGCTAGTGGGGCTCAAGGGTCCCAAATCCCGACATTGCGGATGCCAGGCTCCTTGGGAGGGGCCCTGGGGAGCCGACCTGGCAGGTGAGTGTTAGCCCCCAGAGTCCAGCAGGCCCCGTTCTGCCAGCTCTGTGGCAGGCGGAGGCAGGAGCAGCAGAGTGAAGGCGCTGGCGAGAGGAGTGTGGGCCCAAGCGTTTTGGCGCGGGGAGGCCCGGCGTGTCGCAGGGGCTTGGGAGGGCCCTGCCCAGTTCTCTACCCTGAGCCCCGAGGCAGGCGGTGCCCCTAGCAGCCTGGGTTGCTGCGGGGGCAGAAGAAGGAGGTGACTCTGGCGCTGGGCTCGGGGGTCCCCAATCCCCCGCGTTGTGGCGCCAGGCACCTTGGGGAGGGAGCCCCTCGAGGAGCCCGACCTAGGGTTAGGAGGATTCATCCCATGGGAGGCCAGAAAGCCCGGCACTAAGTGGTTCTGGCAATGTAACAAAAATGCCCATACACTTATCTGTAAGAAACAACAGTGTACAGAACCCTCTTAGCCCAACATCATCCTTTGTGAATATGGAAGCCAGCCCCAAAGTGAGTGGTGGAAGTCTGCCAGAAAGGGCTAAGCACTTCTCTGAGTCACCACACTATACAGGGAAAGACCAATGTAGCATCATCTTTCACAGTAGGAAGCATTAATGAAAGGTTCTGGAATTTGAGGGACTCTGACCCATCCTTGTGTAATAAGCTCACACCCTGTACAGACACCTTCAACTCTCATCAGCCTCTCAATCCTGATTCGATTCAACTTTGATGTGTAGGACCCAAGGAAATATCCACATCTTATTGCTAAGAAAGAACGATGTCAGGGTAATGCCCTTCAGAGTCACTCAGCCTTCCTGAAGACGGCAAGGAATCAAA
The DNA here is from genome assembly GCF_017311325.1 of Ursus maritimus. NCBI lineage: Eukaryota > Metazoa > Chordata > Mammalia > Carnivora > Ursidae > Ursus > Ursus maritimus. The sequence continues at coordinate 30,608 of NW_024426941.1, read as the reverse complement.
ATGATTTATGTTCACCATGAGGTAAAAGGAAGATGAGCATATATAGTGAGAAACAACAGTTGGGCGGACCTCTCTTCCACGAACAGTATCTTTGTTTAATGTTGAATGTCCTATGGTAAGTGATTGTGGGCATTTGTGAGGTCAAAATCTTAAGTGTTTTCTAAAACCTCTTGGTCATTCACAGATGAGACTAAAAGGTAGTTTGGGACTCGAGGGCGCAGTGATTTGTCCACTGTCAAAAATATGAAAAGATAAAGAGACAGATGAGGTCTCCTCAGGCATTGTCCTTTATCCTTATCCTCCGTGAGGATGGCCATCTCTGGACAGCTCAGTGGCAGGGTCTCATTCACACTAAGAACATCTGCTTCCTCATGTGCATCAGGCAGGAAATGGATTTGGTTCATCTGTGTGCCAGCCCAGGCCCCAGTGTGTCACAGACACCCTCTCGTGGGCTCATAAAGAGTTTCACTGTCCACCAGGGAGTCACTGTATTTGATAAACCACTGTGAGAGTTTGCAAGTGCTTCATCTGCAACCTCCTAGAAGCAAATGCAGGTCTCTAAGGTACCATCTGAAGTCATGTGAAGGCATTGTGAGAAAGTGTCCTTTTGCTTAAGAAAAAGAAAACATGGCTGGGGCTCCTGGCTGGCTCAGCCAGTTAAGCCGTATTGCCTTTGGCTCAGGTTATGATCCCAGGGTTCTGATTGGCCGAGCTCCTGCTCAGCAGGAAAGGAGGTAGAAGAGTAGCTTAGAACCCACAGAGAATGTGAATAAGGGGAGTGAAAATGGAACTTGGTCTGTGTTTTGCTTTAGGGATTGGAAGTTAGTTTTTTCTCAATTGTGATTGTTCTTGAAACAGAAAAGCTTATTGGTTTTTTTTACCTTTACATTTTTCTAATAATAATTTTTATTATGATATGTTAGTCACTATACAGTATTTCGTTAGTTTTGATGTAGTGTTCTGTGATTCATTATTTGCCATATAACCAGTGCTCCATGCAATATGTACCTTCCTTAATACCCATCACTGGCCCATCCCAATCCCACCCTCTCCCACTCTGAAGCCCTCAGTTTGTTTTCCAGACTCCATCAGATCTCTAGGTAGTTCATTCCCCTTGTTTAGGTCCGTTGTCTAAAAGGGACAGACAGTGGAGAGTTCACCAAATATAAGATCGAAATTGAGATTGTTCATTATAGATGCCATACAAGTAGTTCCCAGACATTTCATTCTACTCTAGTAATTCATTATACCTCTGCAGGTGCACATGGAAGACAATTGATGCATGTATAGTGGTAATAAAACAGGCCCCTCAGTAGTAGAATAATAGAGGATGCATATGTGTAAAATTATTCGACTACAGCTTCCATTTTCCCTTTGGATTTCCTTATTATCTATGAAATTGGACAATTTTTTTATCTCTAGGCTTAAAACTCATTGTCAGTATTTAAGAGTTTTCAATGCTGATCTTCTCATGTAAAGTTACCAACCTAAAATAATTATGAACTTAAGCACTATTGAAAATGACAGCAGGGAAGTTCCATTTTGTGACTATTGTGTCAATGGATCTCTATTTTGACATCCAGTGTTCATTAGAAATATTGACATTTTATGTAAGATATAAATATCCAATGTGAAAAAAAGAAAGGTAGGATGAACCTTGAATGTTTAAGTAGGTGGTGAAATGACAGGTGTGTGTGTGTGTGTGTGTGTGTGTGTGTGTGTGGTGTGTGTGTGATTGATTTTCAGTGAATGGTTCGCTAGCTTAGTCGCATGGCCTCGAAGGGAGCCCAGGGTGAACCTTTTCAGTGAGTTAGTACTCTGTTTTCAAAACATAGGGATCTCTTAGTCAATAGTCAATCAGGCAAGCTTTGAGGTCCTGAAGAATTTCAGTCCTCAGCTTGACTGGTGTGTTGTCAGACCCTTGTGAAGCAAACCATAGGGTATGCTCAGAGCCCTCATTAGCTGGGCGCAGCGTGTGACCGATTTCGACAGCATTTCCCAAAAAGTACCTCTCTGAGTCTCTGTCCTTGTCAGAAATTCTACACTACTTCCTGCACACTAGTTATGTGATCATGTGTGTTTCACGATAATCCCCACTGTGATTTTGCTATTTTCCTACTAGCGTCCTATCTGTTTCTCATCTTCTTCTTTTATGGTAGGGGTTGGGAGAGACTAACCTGGTGTGGTGTAGGGAAGGGGTGTGGTAGTTGTCTGCCTTCAGAGGACCGAATGATCTGCCTAGAGAATTGTACTGTAGTTTTGAGGTCAATTGTCCATCCTCTGAGTGTCAGGAATTCCTTCACTGTACTTTGATGCTAGTCTGTTCTTCAAGCTGTCCTCAGAAATAAAGGACGTATCCATCAGCAGGGAATACTGGTTTGTGTGTATGTTTTCATTTTAGGAAAGGCCTTGCTGTTCCTGAAAATAATACTAGTGAGCACCGCTTTCCCTGTTCTTATTGGCCATCAGTCAATCTTTGTGAAGTATTCCTTTGTAAATGAACTTTTATGGTTGATAATAGGATTCCTTATTTGACAAGTCTTTGACTGTGTGTTAATGATCAAATCTTTACTTCCCAGCCTTCGGTTCACTTTTTCATTTTCTTATATGGTCATAAGATAAGGAGAAATGTCACATTTTTATGAAGTCCCACTAATTCTTTTTAAATGGTTATGCACCCTATGTCCCTACCCCAAGATTGACAGGTTCTACGTTTTCTTTCAAAACTGTCAATGGGAAGCTTCACAATCTCTCCAAATTTATAAATTGCATTTTTAATTCTAATAGGATATTTATAGACTGTTTTGGATTTTCTATGTACACAATCATATTATCTGTGAATGAATTTTAATTATCCCTCAATTCTTATACTTTTTGTTTTTCTCTTGCCTTCCTAACACTGGTAGATTCTCCGATGCCACGTTGAATAGAGCAGCATTGTTTGAAGATTTTAATATACCATTCTCAAAATCCTGACAGAAAAAGCAGACAAAACATTGGTAACAAATGTGACCTAATTGACATATAAGGGAACATTCATAATAAGTGCAGAATACTTTATTTTCAAGTGGTCATAGACTCTTTACCCAAATAGATAATAGAGTGGGTCCACGAATCAAGTCTACAAATGTTAAACCTGAAATTAACTAGATTCTATTCTTAGACCACAGGGAATTGAGCCACAGTCATAGCCGAAAAGAAAACCAGGAAGTCCTTCAATGCTTAAAAATTAAATGAAACTTTGCTACATATCCTAAAGGTCAGAGAGGGAATCTCAATGGAAATTCTGAACCTTTTCTACATGAGGGCTCACACACAATGATACTTTATTTGTGAAGAGCATTATAATAATCTAGATAGGAGTTGAGCCTTAAGTCAGAGTTCTGCCTGCCCCAGCCACACCTGGCCGCCTTGGCCTGTGGTCCCCCTCAGCTGTCCTTTCTGGTGGCCCTGAGCTAAGGGGGTCAACATGGCCGTATGGAAATTAGAAGCTCCCCACTATTAGTGATGACATTGCTATCGTATTGTCCTCACCAGTCCAACAACATGATTTCTGAGTGAAATATGACACAAGAGCAACTTCTTGGCCTTCCTTCAGGTTTGAAAATCATCTGGTGAGTCATCTATTAGAAATATGGATTCAACATGTGTTCTTTCTTCTGGAAAAGAAATAGACCCAATAGCAATTATGGCTTCCTGAACACCTGTTCCTGAGACACATCATACTGGCTCTTTGTAGCATTCTGCCTCTTAAACTTCAAACTAGGGTGTAGATATTTTTAGGCACATTTTCAGGTGGTTAGACAGGGACTCCGATGATATGAGTCACAGAGGATTTTAGTGTCAGAAACCTAAGTGGGATCCCCAAATTGACTCTAAATCCCTTGTTGTTCCATACAGGGTACTATTTCCCTCTTATCTCTGGTCTTTTCGATCTGGAAACCTATCAAGTATCAGGATTTTCTTGTCATGTGGACAAGTGGAACGAATTCAGCGGGCCTTTTCACCTCTGCCCATGGTGATCATTAAGATCATTACCTCAGTGGAGGAACTCTGGGTAAGATATGAAGATCCTTAGGAATAGAGACAGTATAATATTTTTCTGGTATTAAAGTTACTGAAACCAACTATCTTTTTTAGTCCATTCAGGCTCTGGTATGTTCAGAGGGTGCTGTAAAACAGGTCTGAAATAGTATTTAAAAACACTCAGCTCAGCCTCTTCTACAAAGTGATCCAATGCTTATAAACATCGCTAAAATATTCCCTTACCTACGATGACTTCCCAGCCATCGTAGTGTTATATGGTATGACTGTGACTTACATTAGTCAACATTTGCAGAGAAAGTTCTTAGTGCATCCAGGGGGCACTTCATGTTGAAATTAGTTTGTGACAACGAGCTACTGTGTTTTATTCTGCAGTCCAAGGGAATGGTGCCAGACATCTCTAAGGTGTCTAGCAGTTCTACAATTCTGATTTTAAGTGGTCTGTGTGCTTCAGAGATTTGGGCAGGAGAAGGACAGGAGTCCAGAGACTGTGAACACTCTGTTACCTGTGCTGACCATGGAGCAGGCAGCCTTCCGTGGGCATCATTTTGATTTCTTGGTACTCTTGTGAAAGATGCTTTTGTCTCAAAATCCTCCATTTAGGAGTAATTATACTGATAAAAGGAATTTTTATCTTATATCATCTGTGGGCCCTGATCCTGGGCTCCCAGGGAAGCTATCCTTTAACATTTTACCTGGCTCAAAATAACTGCACAAAAGCTCAAAGCATGGGCCCTGTTTCTACCCCAAGCACATGTTGTACATCTGCTTCGAGAAGAAAACAATAACCAAAAATGCAACATAAAGATAAGAAAAAATAAAGAACCTCTTTGGCTCCCATAAGATTAAAGTCATGCTGACATGTACATACTGAAAACATAAGAAAGAGTCTGTCACTTTCTGGAATCTAAGAAGATCCTCATTGTGGTGTGTAACTCTGTATGTAAAACAAAACAGAAAAAAAATATAACCCTGCCCCAAATGTTCCTTCCCCGGAGCACTCCCTTCTTGGTGAAGATTGTTTCTCCCAGGAAGCTGTCCTGACTTGGGTTTGAATAAAGGTCTCTTCCTTTCTCTCTAAAATGTTTTTAAAAGTTCATTCACGCAATGTCAACAATAACAGTGTTTTCTATTTAAGTGAGAAATAAATGTTCCACTCTAGTTGCATTGGGAATAGACAAATTGAGGGTTTCTTTAGAAGAGAAGTCTGCTTTCCAGAAAAGGCAAGGTCATTGGTCTATTGAGAATGAAGATAATTACTGCTAAACAACAAGTATGTGTTGCCCCTTCACCCAGAAACCAAAGCAGGTGTGCAGGCTTTAGGTCAGAGGCGCCTTCTTCTCCCCAGCTGACAGCACTTTTCTGCTCTGGCTGCAAGACAACCGAGGTTTTGAACGTCAGCATCAAAGTCAGCGAGGCAGCTTGTCACAGGACGCCAGTGTTCAGAGAAAGCACAGGTATGTTTGGCAAAATGTCCTATCTATGTCAGGGGTGGAGTAAAACCTCTCATTATCCCAAAACCTCCTGGGCTTTTCTCTTTTCTCTAGTTGAGCCACAAAGTGAAATTGAAGTAGCTGTCAGCATTCTGGGTTTGGTGGAAGAATTCCTTAGTTTCCCTGCTGGTAGAACTTTGCAGGGGATCAAAATTTCTCTGTCCATTTACTGATTACAAATGTATTTTGACCATCTGTTTCCTAGGAACCCTCTTTTATTAGAAAGTGAAGGTGAGATTCACTCTGTGCCTGTTTGTAACATCTAATTTGTTCCTTCATCTAACAGTGTTTATTCAATTGGGCCTAAATACGGTTGAGTGGCCAGCATCTAGAGTTAGGTAGCTTTTTTCATCTGATACAGAATTGGATGATGTCATTTGACAAAGGTGATGTTTCATCATTGATTAGTTTATTCATCAGAAGAGTTAAAATTAGGGTGGATGGAAAATTCAAAATTATCCAAAGCGGCCTGTTCCTGTTTAAAAGTTGAGCTTGACTTTCTAGTTTTACTATTATCTCGATATTTTGAGGTGCCATATTCTGTCTGTAGTTTCTTTGGTGGTGGAGTCAGAAGGAGAGTCTGGGAATTCTTTTGGATAGTGGCATGCTGGTGGCTTCAAGGGGCTTGGCGTCAGGAGCCTTGGGGTGAATTCTGCAACTGCTTGCCTGACCCTGGGTGCATCTCACAGAGGTTTTGTTTCCTCTTATGAAATTGCCGGCAGATAATGTTCTGCTTAAAGGGGAACCCTCCCATCCTGTTGGTGGCAATGCAAAGTGGTGCAGCCAGTCTGGGAAACAGTGGGGG
>NW_024426941.1:13536-23253 GCF_017311325.1 Ursus maritimus | reverse complement strand
GCTCTCCGCATCCAGCCACCAGCACTTTGAATTGTGTCTGTGAGCCTCTGCTGTGCTTTATCTTCATTTATGCTGGGCCTCCGTTAGAAACTTGTGTCCTGAGGCCTAAGAAAAGCCAAAGAGAAGGAATCTTGGAGTCTGAGCACACTGTCTAATTTTTCCGTGTAAATGAATGGTCATTCCTTCTTTACACCATTTCTGCTGTGCAAGGTTTCTCAGAAGCCCTGTACTTTCAAAGAGCAGGGAAACCTATACCCCATGCTGCGGGGTTAGTTTTAGTCTCCATGCTGGACAGAACATTTCATGACTGTCAGATTTTCTCACTCAAACATTTAGACTTTGATCATCTTCACCCGTTTCTACCACCCCATCCCCGAATCTGGCACCTACCAATCTGCTCTCAGTATCTATGCGTTCAGTATTTGTTTATTCCACGTGGAATGTACATGAGAGCATCTGGTATTTGTCTTTCTGTGTCTGAGTTACTTGGCATAAGGCCCCCAAGGTCTGTGTTTCCATGTCTGGTTATTGTGAATAATGCTGCAGTGAACGTGGGAGTGCATCTGTCTTTTTGAGGCAGTATTTTTGTGTTCTCCAAATCAATACTCAGTAGAGCCATTACTGGGTCATGTGGTAGTTGTATTTATTTTTTCAGGAACCTCCATACCGTTTGTCACAGTGGCTGCACCAATTTCCATTCCCACCAACAGCGCACAGTGTCTCCTCGTCTGCACACCCTTGACCCCACCTGGTGTCTGTCTCTGGGACAATTGCTGTTCCAACAGTTGTGAGGGGATAGCCGATTGTGGGTTTGACTGATGTTTCCCTGACGATGATTAGTGATGTCGAACAACTTTTTCTGTCTGTTGGCACCTGTGTGCCATCTTTGGACAGTATCTATTCACATATTCACCCCATTTTTTATACAGTTTTTTTTTTTGTTTTGATTTGTATGAGTGTTGTGTGCATTTTGGATATTAGCCTCTTCTCACACATATGATTCGCAGATATTTTTTTCTTATTGGGTCAGTGGCCTTTTAAGTTTTTGATGGTTTCTTTTGCCGTGTGGAAGATTTCAGTTTGATGTTGTTCCACTTGTTTATTTTTGCTTTTGTTGCCTTTGCATTTGGTGTCCGATCTGAAGACTCTTTGCCAAAACCAATGTCGAGAGACTTAGTACCTGTGTCTTCTTGGAGGTTTATGGATTCGGGTCTTATGTTCAAATCATTCATCCATTAAAAATTTTGTGTGTGGTGTAAGAAAGTGACCCAGTTATATTCTTCTGCATTTAGTGTCCAGTTTGCCTGTTACCGCTCACTGAAGAGACAGTCCTTCCCTCATGGCATATCTTCTGCTGCTGTGTCGTAAGTTAGGATCATCTACGTGTGGGTAAGTTTCTGAGCTTTCTGTTCTGTTCCACTGACCTGGTGTCTGTGTTTCTGCCAGTACCATCCTGTTTTGATGACAACAGCTTTGTAATCTAGCTTGAAATCCAGGAGTGTGTTGACTGCACCTTTCTTTCTCCAGGTTGCTTTGGGTATTTGGGGTCTTTTGTGATTCCATACAAGTTTGAGGACTGTTTTCTATTTCCTCGAATAATGCCACTGGAATTCAGATAGGGATTTCATCACATCTGTCGATTGCTTTGGGTACGATGGACATGTTCACATAATTAACTCTTCCAGTTAAGGAGCATGGCGTATGCTTCCATTTGTTTGTGTTGCCTTCCAAATCTTTGACCCATACATTCTGCCCCCCTCGACACACATGTTTTTCATTTCTTTTCTGCCATGTGTTGAGTGTACTATCTCTTTCTCATTTTTGGTTACTTTTATTTGTAGATTTTTTTTGATGCAATTGTAAATGGCATTGCTTTTTTAATTTCTCTTTGCGAAAGTGTGTCATCAGTATACAGAAATGCAAGAAGTTGGGTCATCTGGGTGGCCCCATAGGTGAAGCGTCTGCCTTCAGCTCAGGTCATGAACCCAGAGTTCTGGGATTTAGCCCCATGTTGGGCTCCCCGCTTAGCGAGGGTCTGCTTCTCCCTCTTTCTGACACTCCCCCTGCATGTGCTTTTTCTCTTCCTATCAAATAAATAAATAAAATCTGAAAAAAATTAAGACAACAGGTCTCTGTATATTGACTTTATATCCTGCAGCTTTCTTGAATTTGTTTAAACTAACAGTTTTTTTGTGGAATTTTTCGGGATTTTATATCATTTGCAAATAGTGACAGTTTTCCTGTTAATAGTCTCTCATGGTTCATCTCCCCCAATCCCCGGTGTGGTGGCGCCAGGCCCCTTGGGAGGGTCCCCTCGTGAGCCCACCTAGGGTAGGGTTAGTCTCCAGGAGGCCAGCAGGCCCGATCCGCTGGCTGTGCGTGGAGCGAGGGGCGTGCTGAGGTGAGCAGGCTGGCGAGCAGGAGCGTGCGCCCAAGCATTTTGGCGCAGGGGGCTTTCTAATGTCACCGGGGGCTCGGAGGGCCCTGCCCATTCTCCCGCCCTAAATGACCGGCAGTGCCCCTAGCGGCTGGTGTGATGGCGGGCCGGCAGGGTGAGTACGGAGCTGGGGCTTGGGGGTCCCCAATCCCCGGCGTGGCAGCGCCAGACACTTGGTAGTGGTCCCTCAGTGGCTGACCTAGGGTTAGGGTTAGCCCAAAGGAGTCCGGCAGGCCCCATCCACCAGCTGTGCGGATTACAGAGTGGCGGGCCAAGGTGAGGGCTCTGGCGAGCGGGACCATGGGCCCAAGGGTTTTTGTGCGGGGGACCTTCCAAGGTCACTGGGGGCTCAGAGGGCCCTGGCCGTTCTCCCGCCCTGAATGAGCGTCGGTGCCCCTAGCGGCCTGGGTGGCTGCGGGGCGGCTGTGTGAGTTTGGCGCTTGTGCTTGGGGTCCCCAAGGAGGGGCATAGCGGCTCCAGGCCCCTTGGGAGGGGCCCCTCGAGGGCTGACATAGGGTTTGTGTTAGCCCCCAGGAGGCCGGCAGGCCGGATCAGCCAGCTGTGCAGCGTGCAGAGGGGCGGGCCAAGGTAAGGGTGCTGGCGAGTGGGAGCGTGGGCCCAGGCGTTTTGGCGCGGGGGCCTTCGAAGATCGAGTGTGGCTCTGAAGGCTCTGCATGTTCTCCAGCCCGGATTGACCGGCAGCGCCCCTACTGGCCCGGGTGGCGGCGGGGCGGCAGGTTGAGTCTGACACTGGGGCTCTGGGGTCCCCAATCCCCGGCGTTGTGGCACCAGGCCCCTTGGGAGGGGCCCCTCGGGGGCTGACCTAGGGTTAAGGTTAGCCCCAGGAGGCCGGCAGGCCAGATCCGCCGGCTGTGCAATGAGCCATTGGGTGGGCTTAGGTGAGGGCGCTGGCGAGCGGTAGTGTGGCCTCAAGCATTTTGGCGTGGGTGGCCTTTGAAGGTCGCTGGGGGCTCAGAGCGCCATGCATGTTTCCCGCCCTGAATGCCTGGCGGAGCCCCTAGTGGCCCAGGTGGCGGCGGGGCAGCAGGGTGAGTCTGGCGCTGGGACTCGGGGGTCCCCAATTCCAGGCCTTGCAGCAATAGGCCCCTTAGAATGGGCCCCTTGGGGGCCGACCTGGGGTTAGGGTTAGCACCCAGGAGTCCGGCAGGCCCGATCCGCCGGCTGTGCGGCGAACGGAGGGATGGGCCGATGTGAGGGCACTGGAGAGCAGGAGCGTGGGCCCAAGCGTTTTGGTGTGGGGGACCTTCGAAAGTCACCGGGGGCTCGGAGGGCCCTGTCCGTTCTCCCGCCCTGAGTGACCAGTGGCACCCATAGCGGCCCGGGTGGTGTGGGTCCGGCAGGGTTAGTCTGATGCTGGGGCTCAAGGGTCCCCAATCCCTGGTGCTGCGGCTCTAGGCACCTTGGGAGGGGCTCCTCAGGGGTTGACCTAGGGTTAGGATTAGCCCCCAGGAGGCCGGCAGGCCCGATCCACCGGTTGTGCGGCGAGTGGAGGGGCGGGCCGAGGTGAGGGTGCTGGTGAGCGGGAGCGTGGGCTGAAGCGTTTTGGCAGAGGTGCCTTTGAAGGTCGCCTGGGGCTTGGAGGGCGCTGCCCATTCTCACGCCCTGAATGACCAGCGGCACTGCTAGCGGCCCGGGTGTCGGCGGGGCGGCATGGTGAGTCCGGCGCTGTGGCTTGGGGTTCAGCAATCAGAGACGTTGTGGCGCCAGGCCCCATCGGACGAGCCCCTCGGGGGCCGACCTAGGTTTAGGGTTAGCCCCCAGGAGGCCAGAGGCCCGATCCGCTGGCTGTGCAGCGAGTGGAGGGGCAGGCCGAGGTGTGGGCACTGGCAAGCGGGAGCGTGGGCCCAAGCATTTTAGCGTGGGGGGCCTTCGAATGTCACCGGGGGCTCAAAAGGCCCTGCCGTTCTTCCGCCCTGATTGACCGGCGGCCCCCCTAGCGGCACAGGTTGTGGTAGGGCGGCAGGGTGAGTCCTGTGCTGGGGCCGGGGTCCCCAATCCCTGGCGTTGTGGCGCCAGGCCCCTTGGGATGGGTCCCTCGGGGTCCGATCTAGGGTTTGAGTTAGCCCGAAGGAGGCCGGCATGACCCATCCGAAGGCTCTGCGACGAGCGGAGGGGTGGTTCAAGATGAGGGCGCTGGGGAGCGGGACCATGGGACCAAGCATTTTGGCGCGGGGCGCCTTCGAATGTCGCCATGGGCTCGGAGGGCCCTACCTGTTCTCCTGCACTAAATGACCGGCGGCACCCCTAGCGGCCCCGGTGGTGGCGGGATGACAAGGTGAGTTCTGGCTGGGGTTCGGGGGTCCCCAATCCCCGGCATTGCGGCGCCAGGCCCCTTGGGTGAGGCTCCTTGGGGGCCGACCTAGGGTTAGTGTTAGCCCCCAGGAGGCCGGCAGGCCCGATCCGCCAATTGTGCGGAGAGCGGAGGGGCGGGCTGAGGTCAGGGCCTTGGCGAGCAGGAGAGTGAGCCTAAGCGTTTTGGCGCGGTGAGTCTTCGAAAGACGATGGGGGTTCGGAGGGCCCTGTCCGTTCTCCCGTACTGAATGTCCTGCGGCGCCCATAGTGGCCCGTGTGGTGGTGGGGCGGAAGAGTGAGTCCAGCGCTAGGGCTTGGGGGTTCCCAATTCCCAGCGTTGCTGCACCAGGTCCCTTGGAAGGGGCCCCTCGGGGGCGGAACTAGGGTTAGCGTTTGCCCCCAGGAGGCCAGCAGGCCCGATCCGCCGGCTGTGGGGCGAGCGGAGGGGTGGCCCTAGGTGAGGGCACTGGAGAGCTGGACCATGGGCCCAAGCGTTTTGGCGTGAGGCGCCTTCCAATGTTGCTGTGGGCTAGCAGGGCCCTGCCCTTTCTCCCACACTTAATGACCGGTGGCCACCCTAGCAGCACGAGTGGTGGCGGTATGCCAAGATGAGTCCTGGCTGGGGCTCGGGGGTCCCCAATCCCTGGCGTTGCAGTGCCAGGCCCCTTGGGAGGTGCCCCTCGGTGGCCAACTTAGGGTTAGAGTTTGCCCCCAGGAGGCCAGCAGGCCCCATCTGCCTGCTCTGCAATGAGCGGACGGGCAGGCCGAGATAAGGGTGCTGGCGAGCAGGAGCATGGGCCCAAGCGTTTTGGTGCCAGGGGCCTTCGAAGGTCCCCGGGGGTCAGAGGGCTCTACCTGTTCTCCTGCCCTGAATGACCAGCGACACCCCTAGCGGCCGGGGTAGTGGCAGGCGGCAGGTTGAGTCTGACGCTGGGGCTCTGGGGTCCCAAATCCCCGGCGTTGTGGCACCAGGCCCCTTGGGAGGGGACCCTGAGGGGCCGCCCTAGGGGTAGTGTTAGCCCACAGGAGGCTGGCAGGCCTGATCCGCCGTCTGTCCGTCGAGCAGAGGGGCGGGCCGAGATGAGGGCGCTAGCGAGAAGGAGCGTGGGCCCAAGCGTTTTGGCGTGGTGGGCCTTCGAAGAACGATGGGGACTCAGAGGACGCTGCTCGATCTCCTGCACTGAATGTCCTGCAGCGCCCGTAGCGGTCCATGTGGCGGCGGGGCAGCAGGGTGAGTCCGGCGCTGGGGCTGGGGGTTCCCAATCCCTGGCGCTGCGGCGCCATATCCCTTGGGAGGGGAACCTCGGGGGCCGACCTAGAGTTAGGGTTAGAGCCCAGGAGTGTGGGAGGCCTGATCCGCGGGCTGTGCGTCGAGTGGAGGGGCGGGCCAAGGTAAGGGCTCTGGGGAGCAGGAGCTTGGGCTCAAGCGCTTTGGCTCGGGAATCTTCGAAGTTCGCCGGGGGCCGGGAGGGCCCTGCCCGTTCTCCCACCCTGAATGACCCGCGGCGCCCCTAGTGGCCCGGGTGGCGGCGGGGGGGCAGGTTGAGTCCGGCGCTGGGGCTCGGGGGTCCCCAATCCCTGGCGTTGCCGTCCCAGGCCCCTTGGGAGGGGTCCCACGGGGGCCGACCTGGGGTTAGCGTTAGCCCCCAGGTTGCCAGCAGTCCCGATCCGCCGGCTGTGCGGCGAGTGGAACGGCTGGCTGAGGTAAGGGCGCTGGCGAGCGGTGGCGTGGTCCCAAGCATTTTGTCACAGGTTGCCTTCAAAGTTCGCCAGGGGCTCGGAGGGCCCTGCCCGTTCGCCCGCGCTGAATGACCGGCGGCTCCCCTAGTGGCCCGGGGGGCAGTGGGGCAGCCAGGTGTGTCCAGCGCTGGAGCTCGGGGTTCCCCAATCCCCGGTGTTGTGGCTCTAGACCCCTTGCTAGGGGCCCCTAGGGGGCCGACGTATGGTTAGATTTAGCCCCCAGGAGGCCATCAGCCAGATCTGCCAGCTGTGCGGAGATCGGAGAGGCGGGCGGAGGTGAGGCCGCTGGCGAGCGGGAGCGTGGGCCCAGGCGTTTTTGCGCGGGGGTCCTTCAAAAGTCGCCGGGGGCTTGGAGGGCCATGTACGTTCTTCTGCCCTGAATGACCGGCGGCTCCCCTAGTGGCCCGGGTGGAGGAGGGGCAGTAGGGTGAGTCAGGTGCTGGGGCTTGGGGGTCCCCAATCCTCGGCGTTGGGGCACCAGGCCCCTTCGGAAGGGCTCTAGGGGGCCGACTGAGCATTACTGTTAGCCCACAGGAGGCCAGCAGACCCGATCTGCTGGCTGTGTGGCGAGCAGAGGGGCGGGTCGAGGTGAGGGCGCTGGAAAGTGGGAGCTTGGGTCGAAGCGTTTTGGCATGGGGGGCATTCGAATGTCGCCGGGGGCTCAGAGCACCCTTCCCGTTAAACCGCGCTGAATGCCCGACGGCGCACCTAGTGGTCCGGGTTGCAGAGGGGTGGCAGGGTGAGTCCGATGCTGGGGCTCGGGGGTCCCCAAACCCCGGCATTGCGGCGACAGGCCTCTTTGGGTGGGCCCCTCGGGGGCCGACCAAGGGTTATTATTAGCCCCCAGGAGGCCAGCAGGCCCAATCCGCCGGCTGTGAGGCGAACAGAGGGGTGGACCCAGGTGAGGGCACGTGAGAGCAAGAACGTGGACCCAAGCGTTTTGGCGCAGGGGGCCTTCGAAGGTCATTGGGGGTTTGGAGGGCCCTACCCGTTCTCCTGCCCTAAATGACCAGCGGCGCCCCTAGCAGCCCGGGGGGGGGGCGGGGTGGCAGGGTGAGTCTGGCACTGGGGCTCGGGGGTCCCCAATCCCCACATTGCGGTGCCAGTCCCCTTGGGAGGGGCCCCTCGGGGGCTGACCTAGGGTTAATGTAGCCCCCAGAAGGCTGGCAGGCCAGATCTGCCGATTGTGTGGCGAGCAGAGGGGTGGGCTGAGGTGAGAGCTCTGGCGAGCGGGAGCGTGGGCCCAAGCGTTTTGGCGCGGTGGGTGTTCAAAGGACAACGGAGGCTCGGAGGGCCTTGCCCATTCTCCCGCCCTAAGTGACCATAGGCACCCTAGCGGCCCTGGTGGTGGTGGAGCGGCAAAGTGAGTCCGGCGGTGTGGCTTGGGGGTCAACAATCCCGGGCATTGCGGCCCCAGGCCCCTTGGGAGGGCCCCCCCGGGTGCCGACCTAGGGTTAGGGTTACCCCCAGGAGGCCGGTAGGCCTGATCTGCTGGCTGTGCGGCGAGCGGAGGGGCGGGTTGAGATGAGGGCGTTGGCAAGTGGGAACGTGGGCCCAAAGTTTCGGCGCGAGGGGCCTTCGAAGGTCACCAGGGGCTCAGAGGGTCCTGCCCGGTCTCCCACCCTGAATGACCGACGGCGCCCCTTGCCGCACTGGTGGCAGCGGGGCAGCAGGGTGAGTCCGCAGCTGGGTCTCGGGAGTCCCCAATGCCCGGCGTTGTGGCGCCAGGCCCCTTGGGAAGGGCCATTTGGGGACCGACCTAGGGTTAGGGTTAGCCCCCAGGAGGCCCACAGGCCTGATCTGCCGGCTGTGTGGCGAGTGGAGGGGTGGTCCGAGGTGAGGGAGCAGGCGAGCAGGAGGTTGGGCCCAATCGTTTTGGCGTGTGGGGGGGGTCTTCGAACGTCGCCAGGGGCTCGGAGGGCCCTGCCCGTTTTCCCGCCCTGAATGACTGACGGCGCTCCTAGCAGCCCGGGTGGCAGCGGGGCGTCACGGTGAGTCCCGCGCTGGGGCTCGGGGTCAGCAATCCCAGGCGTTGTGGAGCCAGGCCCCATCGGATAGGCCCCTCGGGGGCCGACGTAGGGTTAGGTTTAGCCACCAGAAGGCCGGTGGGCCCGATCCGCCGGCTATCCGGTGAGCAGAGGGGCGGGCCAAGGTGAGGGCCCTGGGGAGCGGGAGCCTGGGCTCAAGCGTTTTGGCGCGGGAGCCCTTTGAAGGTCGCCGGGGGCTCGAAGGGCCCTGCCCGTTTTCCAGCCTTGAATATCCGGCGGCGCCCCTAGTGGCCCGGGTGGCATCGGGGCGGCAGGATGAGTCCGGCACTGGGGCACGGGGGTCCCCAATCCCCGGCGTTGCGGCTCCAGGCCCCTTGGAAAGGGCCCCTAGTGGGCCAAACTAGGGATAGAAATAGTCCCCAGGAGGCCGGCAGGCCCGATCCACCAGCTGTGCGTCTAGCAGAGGGGCGGGCCGAGGTGAGGGCGCTGGCGAGCGGGAGGATTGGCCCACGTGTTTTGGCGCTGGGGGCCTTTGAAAGTTGCCGGGGGCTCAGAGGGCCCTGCCTGTTCTCCTGCCCTGAATGACCGATGGCACCCCTAGTGGACCGGGTGGCGGCGGGGCGGCAAGGTGAGTCCGGCGCTGGGGCTCGGCGGTCCACAATCCCCGGCGTTGCGGCGCCATGTGCCTTGGGAGGGGCCCCTCTTGGGCTGACCTATGGTTAGGGTTAGCCCCCAGGCGGCCGGCAGGCCCGATCGGCCAGCTTTGCGGTGAGCGGAGGGGCGGGCCGAGGTGAGGGCGCTGACAAGCAGGAGCGTGGGCGCAAGAGTTTTGATGAGGGGTGCCTTCAAAGGTCGCCCGGGGCTCCGAGGGCCCTGCCTGTTCTCACGCCCTGAATGACCGGCGGTGCCGCTAGCGACCCGTGTGGTGGCAGGGTGGCATGGTGATTCTGGCGCTGGGGCTCAGGGGTCAGCAATCCCAGGCGTTGTGGCGCCAGGCCCCATCGGACTGGCCCCTCGGGGGCCGACCTAGGGTTAGGGTTAGCCCCCAGGAGGCCGGCAGGTCCGATCCGCCAGCTGTGTGGCGAGTGGAGGGGCAGGCCGAGGTAAGGGCCATGGCGACCAGGAGCTTGGGCCTAAGCGTTTTGGCGTGGGGGGCCTTCAAAGGTCTCTGGGGGCTCAGAGGGCCCGACCAGTTCTCCCGCCTTGAATGACAGGCGGCTCCCATAGCGGCCCGAGTGC
>NW_024426941.1:9761-13526 GCF_017311325.1 Ursus maritimus | reverse complement strand
AGCGTTTTGGCGCGGTGGGTGTTCAAAGGACAACGGAGGCTCGGAGGGCCTTGCCCATTCTCCCGCCCTAAGTGACCATAGGCACCCTAGCGGCCCTGGTGGTGGTGGAGCGGCAAAGTGAGTCCGGCGGTGTGGCTTGGGGGTCAACAATCCCGGGCATTGCGGCCCCAGGCCCCTTGGGAGGGCCCCCCCGGGTGCCGACCTAGGGTTAGGGTTACCCCCAGGAGGCCGGTAGGCCTGATCTGCTGGCTGTGCGGCGAGCGGAGGGGCGGGTTGAGATGAGGGCGTTGGCAAGTGGGAACGTGGGCCCAAAGTTTCGGCGCGAGGGGCCTTCGAAGGTCACCAGGGGCTCAGAGGGTCCTGCCCGGTCTCCCACCCTGAATGACCGACGGCGCCCCTTGCCGCACTGGTGGCAGCGGGGCAGCAGGGTGAGTCCGCAGCTGGGTCTCGGGAGTCCCCAATGCCCGGCGTTGTGGCGCCAGGCCCCTTGGGAAGGGCCATTTGGGGACCGACCTAGGGTTAGGGTTAGCCCCCAGGAGGCCCACAGGCCTGATCTGCCGGCTGTGTGGCGAGTGGAGGGGTGGTCCGAGGTGAGGGAGCAGGCGAGCAGGAGGTTGGGCCCAATCGTTTTGGCGTGTGGGGGGGGTCTTCGAACGTCGCCAGGGGCTCGGAGGGCCCTGCCCGTTTTCCCGCCCTGAATGACTGACGGCGCTCCTAGCAGCCCGGGTGGCAGCGGGGCGTCACGGTGAGTCCCGCGCTGGGGCTCGGGGTCAGCAATCCCAGGCGTTGTGGAGCCAGGCCCCATCGGATAGGCCCCTCGGGGGCCGACGTAGGGTTAGGTTTAGCCACCAGAAGGCCGGTGGGCCCGATCCGCCGGCTATCCGGTGAGCAGAGGGGCGGGCCAAGGTGAGGGCCCTGGGGAGCGGGAGCCTGGGCTCAAGCGTTTTGGCGCGGGAGCCCTTTGAAGGTCGCCGGGGGCTCGAAGGGCCCTGCCCGTTTTCCAGCCTTGAATATCCGGCGGCGCCCCTAGTGGCCCGGGTGGCATCGGGGCGGCAGGATGAGTCCGGCACTGGGGCACGGGGGTCCCCAATCCCCGGCGTTGCGGCTCCAGGCCCCTTGGAAAGGGCCCCTAGTGGGCCAAACTAGGGATAGAAATAGTCCCCAGGAGGCCGGCAGGCCCGATCCACCAGCTGTGCGTCTAGCAGAGGGGCGGGCCGAGGTGAGGGCGCTGGCGAGCGGGAGGATTGGCCCACGTGTTTTGGCGCTGGGGGCCTTTGAAAGTTGCCGGGGGCTCAGAGGGCCCTGCCTGTTCTCCTGCCCTGAATGACCGATGGCACCGGGGGGCCTTCGAAAGTCGCCGGGGGCTCAGAGGGCCCTGCCGTTCTCCCGCCCTGAATGACCGATGGCACCCCTAGTGGACCGGGTGGCGGCGGGGCGGCAAGGTGAGTCCGGCGCTGGGGCTCGGCGGTCCACAATCCCCGGCGTTGCGGCGCCATGTGCCTTGGGAGGGGCCCCTCTTGGGCTGACCTATGGTTAGGGTTAGCCCCCAGGCGGCCGGCAGGCCCGATCGGCCAGCTTTGCGGTGAGCGGAGGGGCGGGCCGAGGTGAGGGCGCTGACAAGCAGGAGCGTGGGCGCAAGAGTTTTGATGAGGGGTGCCTTCAAAGGTCGCCCGGGGCTCCGAGGGCCCTGCCTGTTCTCACGCCCTGAATGACCGGCGGTGCCGCTAGCGACCCGTGTGGTGGCAGGGTGGCATGGTGATTCTGGCGCTGGGGCTCAGGGGTCAGCAATCCCAGGCGTTGTGGCGCCAGGCCCCATCGGACTGGCCCCTCGGGGGCCGACCTAGGGTTAGGGTTAGCCCCCAGGAGGCCGGCAGGTCCGATCCGCCAGCTGTGTGGCGAGTGGAGGGGCAGGCCGAGGTAAGGGCCATGGCGACCAGGAGCTTGGGCCTAAGCGTTTTGGCGTGGGGGGCCTTCAAAGGTCTCTGGGGGCTCAGAGGGCCCGACCAGTTCTCCCGCCTTGAATGACAGGCGGCTCCCATAGCGGCCCGAGTGCGGCAGGGCAGCAGGGTGAGTCCGGCGCTGGGGCTCGGGAGTTCCCAATCCCTGGCGTTGCGGCCCCAGGCCCCTTGGGATGAGCCCCTAGGGGGCATACCTAGGGTTAGGGTAGGCCCCCAGGAGGCTGGGAGGCCCGATCCGCTGGCTGTGCAGCGAGTGGAGGGGCAGGCTGAGGTAAGGGCAATGGCGAGCAGGAGCGTGGGCCCAAGCGTTTTGGTGCGGGGGGCCTTCGAAAGTCACGGGTGGCTCGGACGGCCCTGCCCGTTCTCCCTCCCTGAATGAACGGCGGCGCCCCTAGCGGCCCAGGGGGCGGTAGGGTGGGAGGGTGAGTCCGGCGCTGGGGCTCGGGAGTCCCCAGTCCCCATTGTTGCGGCAATAGGAACCTGGGATGGGCCCCTTGGTGGCCCACCAACAGTTAGGGTAACACCCAGGAGGCTGGCAGTCCCGATCCACAGGCTGTGCAGTGAGCGGAGGGGTAGACCGAGGTGAGGGCACAGGCGAGCGGGAGCATGGGCCCAAGCGTTTTGGCGCAGGGGGCCTTTGAAGGTCGCCAGGGGCTCAGAGGGATTTGCCCGTTCTCCCTCCCTGAATGACCGACGGTGCTCCTAGCGGCCTGGGTGGTGGGGGGGGGCGACACGGTGAGTCTGGCGCTGGGGCTCAGGGGTCCCCAATCCCAGGCATTGCGGTGCGAGGCCCCTTCAGAGGGTCCCACAGGGGCCAACCTAGGGTTATGGGTAGCCCCCAGTAGGAGGGCAGGCCTCATCCGCCGGCTCTTCGGCAAGCGGAGAGGTGGGCCTAGGTGAGGGCGCTGAGGAGCGGGAGCATGCGCTCAAGCGTTTTTCATGGGGGGGGCCTTCTAAGTTCGCCGCAAGCTTGGAGGGCCCTGCCCGTTCTCTCACCCTGAAAGACTGGTGGCGCACCTAGCAGCCCGGGTTGCTGCGGGGCGGCAGGGTGACTCCCACGCTGGGCTCGGGGGTCCCCAATCCCCGGCGTTGTGGCGCCAGGCCCCTTGGGAGGGGACCCTCGGGGCCGACCTAGGGTTAGGGTTCGTCCCCAGGAGGCCGGCAAGCCCGGCGCTAAGTGGTTCTGGCAATGTAACAAAAATGCCATACACTTATCTGTAAGAAATAACAGTGTACAGAAACCCTCTTAGCCCTAATATCATCCTTTGTGAATATGGAAGCCAGCCCCAAAGTGGTCGTGGAAGTCTGACGAAAGGGCTAAGCACGTATCTCTGAGTCACCACACTATACAGGGAAAGACCAATGTACATCATCTTTCACGAGTAGGAAGCATTAATGAAAAGGTTCTAGAATTTCGAGGACTCTGACCCATCCTTATTGGTAATAAACCACCCTGTGCAGGAAAACACCTTCAACTCTCATCAGCCTCCTCAATCCTGATTCTGATTCAACTTTGGGTGTGTAGGCCTAGGGAAATGTCCACATCTTATTGCTAAGAAAGAACGATGTCAGGGTAATGCCCTTCAAGTCACATCAGCCTTCCTGAAGACGGAAGCAGGAATCAAGGTGGTTATGTTACCATGAGGTAAGGAAGATGAGCATATAAGTGAGAAACAACAGTGGGCAGGACCTCTCTTCCAACGAACAGTATCTTTGCTTAATGTTGAATCCCTATGGTAAGTGGTTGTGGACATTTGTGAGGTCAAAATCTTAAGTGTTTTGTAAAACCTCTTGGCCATTCACAGAT
>NW_024426941.1:0-9751 GCF_017311325.1 Ursus maritimus | reverse complement strand
GATGAGTCCGGCACTGGGGCACGGGGGTCCCCAATCCCCGGCGTTGCGGCTCCAGGCCCCTTGGAAAGGGCCCCTAGTGGGCCAAACTAGGGATAGAAATAGTCCCCAGGAGGCCGGCAGGCCCGATCCACCAGCTGTGCGTCTAGCAGAGGGGCGGGCCGAGGTGAGGGCGCTGGCGAGCGGGAGGATTGGCCCACGTGTTTTGGCGCTGGGGGCCTTTGAAAGTTGCCGGGGGCTCAGAGGGCCCTGCCTGTTCTCCTGCCCTGAATGACCGATGGCACCCCTAGTGGACCGGGTGGCGGCGGGGCGGCAAGGTGAGTCCGGCGCTGGGGCTCGGCGGTCCACAATCCCCGGCGTTGCGGCGCCATGTGCCTTGGGAGGGGCCCCTCTTGGGCTGACCTATGGTTAGGGTTAGCCCCCAGGCGGCCGGCAGGCCCGATCGGCCAGCTTTGCGGTGAGCGGAGGGGCGGGCCGAGGTGAGGGCGCTGACAAGCAGGAGCGTGGGCGCAAGAGTTTTGATGAGGGGTGCCTTCAAAGGTCGCCCGGGGCTCCGAGGGCCCTGCCTGTTCTCACGCCCTGAATGACCGGCGGTGCCGCTAGCGACCCGTGTGGTGGCAGGGTGGCATGGTGATTCTGGCGCTGGGGCTCAGGGGTCAGCAATCCCAGGCGTTGTGGCGCCAGGCCCCATCGGACTGGCCCCTCGGGGGCCGACCTAGGGTTAGGGTTAGCCCCCAGGAGGCCGGCAGGTCCGATCCGCCAGCTGTGTGGCGAGTGGAGGGGCAGGCCGAGGTAAGGGCCATGGCGACCAGGAGCTTGGGCCTAAGCGTTTTGGCGTGGGGGGCCTTCAAAGGTCTCTGGGGGCTCAGAGGGCCCGACCAGTTCTCCCGCCTTGAATGACAGGCGGCTCCCATAGCGGCCCGAGTGCGGCAGGGCAGCAGGGTGAGTCCGGCGCTGGGGCTCGGGAGTTCCCAATCCCTGGCGTTGCGGCCCCAGGCCCCTTGGGATGAGCCCCTAGGGGGCATACCTAGGGTTAGGGTAGGCCCCCAGGAGGCTGGGAGGCCCGATCCGCTGGCTGTGCAGCGAGTGGAGGGGCAGGCTGAGGTAAGGGCAATGGCGAGCAGGAGCGTGGGCCCAAGCGTTTTGGTGCGGGGGGCCTTCGAAAGTCACGGGTGGCTCGGACGGCCCTGCCCGTTCTCCCTCCCTGAATGAACGGCGGCGCCCCTAGCGGCCCAGGGGGCGGTAGGGTGGGAGGGTGAGTCCGGCGCTGGGGCTCGGGAGTCCCCAGTCCCCATTGTTGCGGCAATAGGAACCTGGGATGGGCCCCTTGGTGGCCCACCAACAGTTAGGGTAACACCCAGGAGGCTGGCAGTCCCGATCCACAGGCTGTGCAGTGAGCGGAGGGGTAGACCGAGGTGAGGGCACAGGCGAGCGGGAGCATGGGCCCAAGCGTTTTGGCGCAGGGGGCCTTTGAAGGTCGCCAGGGGCTCAGAGGGATTTGCCCGTTCTCCCTCCCTGAATGACCGACGGTGCTCCTAGCGGCCTGGGTGGTGGGGGGGGGCGACACGGTGAGTCTGGCGCTGGGGCTCAGGGGTCCCCAATCCCAGGCATTGCGGTGCGAGGCCCCTTCAGAGGGTCCCACAGGGGCCAACCTAGGGTTATGGGTAGCCCCCAGTAGGAGGGCAGGCCTCATCCGCCGGCTCTTCGGCAAGCGGAGAGGTGGGCCTAGGTGAGGGCGCTGAGGAGCGGGAGCATGCGCTCAAGCGTTTTTCATGGGGGGGGCCTTCTAAGTTCGCCGCAAGCTTGGAGGGCCCTGCCCGTTCTCTCACCCTGAAAGACTGGTGGCGCACCTAGCAGCCCGGGTTGCTGCGGGGCGGCAGGGTGACTCCCACGCTGGGCTCGGGGGTCCCCAATCCCCGGCGTTGTGGCGCCAGGCCCCTTGGGAGGGGACCCTCGGGGCCGACCTGGAAATGTCCACATCTTCTTGCTAAGAAAGAACGATGTCAGGGTAATGCCCTTCAAGTCACATCAGCCTTCCTGAAGACGGAAGCAGGAATCAAGGTGGTTATGTTACCATGAGGTAAGGAAGATGAGCATATAAGTGAGAAACAACAGTGGGCAGGACCTCTCTTCCAACGAACAGTATCTTTGCTTAATGTTGAATCCCTATGGTAAGTGGTTGTGGGCATTTGTGAGGTCAAAATCTTAAGTGTTTTGTAAAACCTCTTGGCCATTCACAGATGAGACTAAGGTAGTTGGGGACTCCTAGGCAGTGATTTGTCCACTGTCAAAAATATGAAAAGATAAAAGAGACAGATGAGGTCTCCTCAGACATTGTCCTTTATCCTCATTCTCCATGAGGATGGCCATCTCTGGACAGGTCAGTGGCAGGGTCTCATTCACAGTGGGGGCATCTGTTCCTCACAGACATCAGGCAGGGAAATGGATTTGGTTCTCTGTGCCAGCCCAGCCACAGCTGAGTGTCACAGCACACTCTGGTGGGCTCATAAGAGTTTCACTGTCACCAGGCAGGTCATTGTATTTGATAAACCACTGTGAGAGTTTGCAATTGCCTTCATCTGCAACCTCCTAGAGGCAAATGCAGGTCTCTGGTACCATGTGAAGTCATGTGAAGGCATTGTGAGAAAGTGTCCTTTTGCTTAAGAAAAACATGGCTGGGGCTCCTGGCTGGCTTAGCCAGTTAAGCATGTGCCTTTGGCTCAGGTTATGATCCCAGGGTTCTGGGATCGAGCCCGGGCTCCCTGCTCAGCAGGAAAGGAGGTAGGGAAATAGCTTAGAACCCACAGAGAATGTGAATAAAGGGGAGTGAAATGGAACTTGGTCTGTGTTTTGCTTTAGGGATTGGAAGTTAGTTTTTTCTCAATTGTGATTGTTCTTGAAACAGAAAAGCTGTATTGGTTTTTTTTTACCTTTAATTTTTTTTCTAATAATAATTTTTTATTATGATATGTTAGTCACTATACAGTATTTCCTTAGTTTTTGATGTAGTGTTCCGTGATTCATTATTTGCATATAACACCCAGTGCTCCATGCAATATGTACCTTCCTTAATACCCATCACTGGCCCATCCCAATCCCCACCTCTCTCCCCTCTGAAGCCCTCAGTTTGTTTCCCAGAGTCCATAGTCTCTCGTGGTTCATTCCCCCTTCTGTTTAGGGTCCATTGTCTAAAGGGACAGACAGTGGAAGTTCACCAAATATAAGATCGAAATTTCATTGTTCATTATAGATGCTGCCAAGTAGTTCCCAGACATTTCATTCTACTGTAGTAATTCATTATACCTGTGCAGGTGCATGTGGAAGACAACTGATGCATGTATAGTGGTAATAAAAGACGCCCGTCAGTAGTAGAATAATAGAGGATGCATATGTGTAAAATTATTCTACTACAGCTTCCATGATTTTCTTTGGTTCCTTATTATCTATGAAATTGGACAATTTTTGTTCTCTAGGCTTAAAACTCATTGTCAGTATTTAGAGTTTTTCAATGCTGATATTCTCCTGTAAAAGTTACCAAAAACCTAAAATATGTATGAACTTTAAAAAACGCTATATTGAAAATTACAGCAGGGAAGTTCCATTTTGTGAATATTGTGTCAATGGATCTCTATTTTGACATCAGTGTTCATTAGAAATGATAACATTTCATGTGAGTATAAATATCAATGTGAAAAAGAAAAGGTAGGAAGAACCTTGAATGTTTAAGTAGTTGGTGAAATGACAGGTGTGTGTGTGTGTGTGTGTGTGTGTGTGTGTGTGTGTGTGTAATTGAATTTCAGTGAATGGTTCACCTTCTTGTAGGGCCTCCAAGAAAGCCCAGGTGAACCTTTCAATTAGTTGGTAGCTGTTTTGAGAACATGGGAATCTCTTAGTCCAATAGTCAATCAGGCAAGCTTTGAGTTCTTGAAGAGTTTCAGTCCTCAGCAATGGTGTTGCAGACCCTTGTGAGCAAACCCTAGGGTATGGTCAGAGCCCTCATTAGCTGGTACCAACGTGTGACGATTTCAGACAGCATTTCCCAAAGAAGTACCTCTTGAGTCTCTGTCCTTGTCAGTTCCCTACACTTCCTTACACTAGTTATGTGATCAGTGTGTTTCAGGATAATCCCCACATGTGATTTTTGCTATTTCCTACTAGTCCTATCTGTTTCTCATCTTCTTCTTTTATGGTAGGGGTTGGGAAGCAACCTGTGTGGTGTAGGAAGGGGTGTGGTAGTTGTCTGCCTTCAGAGGACCGAATGATGCCTAGAAATTGTACTGTAGTTTGAGGTCAATTGTCCATCCTCTGAGTGTCAGGAATTCCATCACTTTACTCTGATGCTAGTCTGTTCTTCAAGCTGTCCTCAGAAATAAGGACGTCATCCACATAGGGAATACTGGTTTGTGTGTATGTTTTCATTTTAGGAAAGGCCTTGCTGTTCCTGAAAATAATACTGTAGAGCACCCTTTCCTGTTCTTATTGGCCATCAGTCAATCTTTTGTGAAGTATTCATTTATAAATAGACTTTTTATGATTGATGAGCAGGAATTCTTTTTGACAAGTCTTTGTCAGTGTGTGTATTGCAAATCTTTACTTCCCAGCCTGTGGTTCACTTTTTCATTTTCTTATGGTCATAAGATAAGGAGAAATGTCACATTTTTATGAAGTCCCACTGAATTCTTTTAAATGGTTAGTGCACCCTATGTCCTACCCCAAGATTGACAGGTTCTAACGTTTTCTTTCAGAAACTGTCCAATGGGAAGTCTACAATCCATCTCCCATTTATAAAATGATTTTTAATTCTAATAGGGTATTTATAGACTGTTTTGGATTTTCTATGTACACAATCGTATGATCTGTGAATAGTCACAATTATCCCCTCAATTCTTATACTTTTTGTTTCTCTTGCCTTCTAACACTGGTAGATTCTCCGATGCCACGTTGAATAGAGCAGCATTGTTTGAGGATTTTAATATACTTTTCTCAATATCTGACAGAAAAAGCAGACAAAACAGTGGTAACAAATGTGACCTAATTGACATATAGGGAACATTCCATAATAAGTGCAGAATACATTATTTTCAAGTGGTCATAGACTCTTTACCCAAATAGATGATAGGTGGGGCCACGAATCAAGTCTACAAATGTTAAACCCTGAAATTCACCAGATTCTATTATTAGACCACAGGGGAATTGAGCCACAGTCATAGCGAAAAGAAAACCAGGAAGTCCTTCAATGTTTAAAAATTAAATGGAACTTTGCTACATATCCTAAAGGTCAGAAGAATCTCAATGGAAATTCTGAACCTTTTCTACATGAGGGCTCACACACAATGGCACTTTCTTTGTGAAGAGCATTATAATAACCTAGACAGGAGTTGAGCCTTAAGTCAGAGTTCTGCCTGCCCCAGCCACACCTGGCAGCCTTGGCCTGTGGTCCCCCTCAGCTGTCCTTTCTGGTGGCCCTGAGCTAAGGGGGTCAACATGGCCATATGGAAATGGGAGCTCCCCTCTTAGTGATGGTGGTGCCCCCTCCCAGCTGCCCTTTCTGGTGGCTCTGAGCTAAGGGTCAACATGGCCGTATGGAAATTAGAAGCTCCCACTCTTAGTGATGAGTTGCTTCGTATCATCACTCACCAGTCCAACAATATGATTTCTGAGTGAAATATGACACAAGAGCAACTTCTTGGCCTTCCTTCAGGTTTGAAAATCATCTGGTGAGTCATCTATTAGAAATATGGATACAACATGTGTTCTTTTTCTGTAACAGAAATAGACCCAATAGCAATTATGGCTTCCTGAGCACCTGTTCTTTTATAGACATCTACTGGCTCTTTGTAGCATTCTGCCTCTTAAACTTCTCAACTAGGGTGTAGATATTTTTAGGCACATTTTCAGACGGTTAGAAAGGGACTCAGATAATATGAATCACAGAGGATTTTAGTGTCAGAAACCTAAGTGGGATCCCCAAATTGACTCCAAATCCCTTGTTGTTCCATATAGTACAGTGTACTATTTCCCTCTTATCTCTGGTCTTCTCGATCTGGAAACCTATCAAGTATCAGGATTTTCTTGTCATGTGGACAACTGGAATGAATTCAGCGGGCCTTTTCACCTCTGCCCATGGTGATCATTAAGATCATTATCTCAGTGGAGGACCTCTGGGTAAGATACTCAAAGATCCTTAGGAATACAGACAGTATAATATTTTCCTGGTATTAAAGTTACTGAAACCAACTATCTTTTTTAGTCGATTAAGGCTCTGGTATATTCAGAGAGTGCTGTAAAACAGGTCTGAAATAATATTTAAAAACACTCAGCTCAGCCTCTTCTACAAAGTGAGCCAATGCTTATAAACATGGCTAAAATATTCCCTTACCTACGATGACTTCCCAGCCATCGTAGTGTTTATATTGTATGACTGTGACTTACATTAGTCAACCTTTGCAGAGAAAGAACTTACTGCATCCGGGGGCACTTCATGTTGAAATTAGTTTGTGACAACGAGCTACTGTGTTTTATTCTGCAGTCCAAGGGAATGGTGCCAGACATCTCTAAGGTGTCTAGCAGTTCTACAATTCTGATTTTAAGTGGTCTGTGTGCTTCAGAGATTTGGGCAGGAGAAGGGCAGGAGTCCAGAGACTGTGAACACTTCTGTTACCTGTGCTGACCATGGAGCAGGTAGCCTTCTGTGGGCATCATTTTGATTTCTTGGTACTCTTGTGAAAGGTGCTTTTGTCTCAAATTCCTCCATTTAGGAGTAATTATAATGATAAAAGTAAGTTTTATCTTATATCATCTGTGGGCCCTGATCCTGGGCTCCCAGGGAAGCTATCCTTTAACATTTTACCCAGCTCAAAATGACTGGGCAAAACCTCAAAGCGTGGACCCTGTTTCTGCCCCAAGCACATTTTTACATCTGCTTCGTGAAGAAAACAATAACCAAAAATGCCAACATGAAGATAAGAAAAAATAAAGAACCTCTTTGTCTCCCATAAGTTTAAATCATACTGACATGTACATACGGAAAACATAAGAAATAGTCTGTCACTTTCTGGAATCTAAGAAGATCCTCATTGTGGTGTGTAACTCTGTACGTAAAACAAAACAGAAAAAAATACATAAGCCTGCCCCAAATGTTCCTTCTCCGGAGCACTCCCTTCTTGGTGAAGATTGTGTCTCCCAGGCAGCTGTCCTGACTTGGGTTTGAATAAAGGTCTCTTCCTTTCTCTCTAAAATGTTTTTAAAAGTTCATTCACACAATGTCGACAATAACATTGTTTTCTATTTAAGTGAGAAATAAATGTTCCACTCTAGTTGCATTGGGAATAGACGAATTGAAGGTTTCTTTAGAAGAGTATGTCTGCTTTCCAGAAAAGGCAAGGTCATTGGTCTCTTGAGAATGAAGATAATTACTGCTAAACAACAAGTATGTGTTGCCCCTTCGCCGAGAAACCAAAGCAGGTGTGCAGGCTTTAGGTCAGAGGTGCCTTCTTCTCCCCAGCTGACAGCACTTCTCTTCTCTGACTCCAAGACACCGGAAGTTTTGAACATCAGCATCTGAGTCAGCGAGGCAGCTTGTCACAGGATGCCAGTGTTCAGAGAAAGCACAGGTATGTTTCGCAAAATTTCCTATCTATGTCAGGGCTGGAGGTAAAATCTCTCACTATACCACAACCTCCTGGGCTTTTCTCTTTTCTCTAGTTGAGCCACAAAGTAAAATTGAAGTAGCTGTCAGCATTCTGGGTTTGGTGCAAGAATTACTTAGTTTCCCTGCAGGTAGAACTTTGCAAGGGATCACAATTTCTCAGTCCATTTATTGCTTACAAATGTATTTTGACAACCTGTTTCCTAGGGACCCTCTTTTATTAGAAAGGGAAGGTGAGATTCACTCTGTGCCTGTTTGTAACATCTAATTTGTTCCTTCATCTAACAGTGTTTATTCAATTGAGCCTAAGATATGGTCGAGTGGCCAGCATCTAGAGTTAGGTGGCTTTTATTTCATCTGATATAGACTTGGATGATGTCATTTGACAAAGGTGATGTTTCATCATTGATGAGATTATTCATCAGAAGAGTTAAAATTAGGGTGGTGGGAAAATTGAAAATTATCCAAAGCGGCCTGTTCCTGTTTAAAAGTTGAGCTTGACTTTCTAGTTTTACTAAATGTGTTATCTCGATATTTTGAGGTGCCATATTCTGTCTGTAGTTTCTTTGGTGGTGGAGTCAGAAGGAGAGTCTGGGTGAACAACCATATGATCCAGCAATTGCTCTCCTAGGTGCTTACCCAAAAGATACAAAAATGCACATTCGAAGGGGGTACATGCACCATGATGTTTATAGCAACAATGTCCACAGTAGCCAAACTATGGAGAGAATCCCAAAGTCCATGCACTGATGAAAGGATAAAGGAGATGTGAGTACATATATATAATGGAATATGACCCAGCTTCAAAAAGAATGAAATCTTACCATTTGCAAGGATGTGGATGGATCTAGAGTGTATTAAGCTAAGCAAAATCAGTGAGGAAAGACAAATATCCTATGCTCTCACGCTTGTGGAATTTCAGAAAGAAAACAGATGAACAGAGTTGAGGGGTGATGAGAGAGGCAAACAAGGAAATAGACTCAACCTTGGAGAACAAACTGAGTGTTGCTGCAGGACAGGGGCGTGGGGGGAAGAGTTAAATGGGTGAGGGGTATTAAGGAGGGCACTTGTGATGAGCACCGGGTACTGTATGCAGGTGAGGAATCACTAAATCCTACCCCTGAAGCGAATATTCCATGGCATGTGAACTAACTGGAATTTAAGTAAAAGAAGAAAGGAAAAAGTGTTCTGCTTCATGAAGAGTGAGGTAAAATTGTAGTGATTTGGGCTGTACTATTCTATAGATGAGAGTTGTAAAACACCCTGTTGTAGGATACACTAGTTTCTTATCACATAAGGAGTCCTCAGAAAGCTGCAATGAAAGATTCAGGTCTCAGAGCATGTTCATGTTCCACTGATATGTTACAGTTTGCACAGGTAGGAAAGAAGGTGGAGAGAAAG
This sequence comes from Ursus maritimus, assembly GCF_017311325.1. Taxonomy (NCBI): domain Eukaryota; kingdom Metazoa; phylum Chordata; class Mammalia; order Carnivora; family Ursidae; genus Ursus; species Ursus maritimus. Next base: position 705 of record NW_024426941.1, on the reverse strand, counting down.
GCAACAGAAGGGGAAAGTAGGTGTGAACCTTTCATTAGTTAGCATTATAGCTTTCTCATGAAAGCCTTGCGCCAGTGTGATTTTGGAAGAAGAGGGGGAATCCGGGAGCTTTGCAGGAGACGGGGGAGTTCCAGGTCTGGGTAAAGCTGACAGGGGTCCCAGAGGAGAGCTGAATGCATTCTGCAGCAGGGTGTGGGCAGGGTGGGCTCCAGGGGTGGCTGTGGGTCTCCTGGGTGAGAGTTGTGACAGGTGAGGGCTGTGTGCAAGTTCCTGGCTGAGGACAAGTTCCTGGCTGAGGACAAGGGAGGCACAGGCGGAGAGCTGGCAGAGAACCTTCTTCTGGGCCACCAGCCTCACCCAACACACACAGCCTCATCGTCTGTCCCTGTCACTCCAATTCAGACTTATCCGAAGGTGAGTGAGAACACATCAAGAGCATTCGAAACAGAAGGGAAAGCATGTGCAAAGGCTCTGGGGTAGGAGAATTACAGGTATGTCCAGGAGCAGCAAGAAGGCCCTGCGGCCACAGGAGACAGATTAGGACATGAGCTCAGAGAGGTGACAGAGGGTGACAGAAAACCATTCCAGGACTATAACCCCATGAGACCGTATTTCACTGGGCCATCCTGGCTACAGTGTGGAGGACAGATGACAGAGGGTTGACGATGGCAAGGCAGGTCAGTGACGAAGCTTTTCCAGGAACTC
>NW_024426940.1:0-4475 GCF_017311325.1 Ursus maritimus | reverse complement strand
AAAAATTTTTTTTTTTTTTTTTTTTTTGTTTTTTTTTTTTAATTTGAGAGAGAGAGAGAAAGCATGCACACATGTGTAGGGAGGAGGGGCAGAGGCAGTGGGAGAAGCAGGCTCTCCCCTGAGCAGGGAGCCCAGTGCGGGACTCCACCCCAGGATCCCGAGATCAAGCTGAAGGCAGACGTTTAACTGGCTGAGCCACCCAGGAGCTCCAGTGCTGTTTTTTAAAAGATTTAATCAACTTCTGATTGCTCTTGTGCCGATTCTACCCAATCATCCAACCCGCGGCTTTGGGAGAAACTCCTTTGGAGAGAGATGATTTGTAGATCCGTTACCGAAAGCAAACTTGTTCTCCTTTCTCATGATTTGCCCTTCTTTCTCATGAGTTAGAGGGCTCTGGGATTGTCCAAAAGACAGAAGGGTGAACAGAGCACTGTTGCACTGGCAGCAGACAGGTGGCAACATCCAGGAACACAAAGAGAAACCTCACCGGTAACACATTTGGTTTCCGGTCTGAGTTTCCAAGAAAGATAAGAATATAGATTCTTCTACTTTGGGGAAGATTATTTTCCCACTTTTTCAAAGATTCTATATTACTGTCCAGATCTACAGTGCTGAGGTCAGGACTCTTCTCTTTTCGTGTGAGCACCACCCTACAGCTGGACAGGGCTTGAGGAAGTTACCAGCAGGCATTGTTTTTAGGGACAAATTCTCGTTTATTTGGAGGCAGGCACAGTGCCAGGGACTTTATGTGTTGTAGCAGTCAGGTTCCTAAAAACAAAAGGATGCCATGCTCAAACAGGGCGAACTGAGGAAAACTGAGTAAAGGGGTAATTTACAAAGGGGTCTAAGGAGTTACAGAGTACCAAGCAAGGCACGATGCAGTGTTGCAGGACTAGCAACACTGGAAAGCCTTTCCCACCCCTACACTTGGAGCATCACAGTAGGGAGCCCCTCGCAGAACCCAGAGGGAAAAGGGGCTACTTAACTGGAACCGCAGCCTTCAATAGATTGATGCAATTTGCCCCAGGGACGGAGCAGGGAGATCAACAGGGAGAGATAAGTACCCTGACCTCACTCTCTTCTTTTCCTACATTTCTTTTGCTGTCTTCTATCCCCCAAGCTAAGCCAGAAGGCAGAGGGCAAGGCTGTCCATAGATTTAGTTGATAAATGTCAACCAGGGCACAGAAAGGTGTCTAAGGTGGGAAAGTGGATCTGGAGGAGCAAATGGAGAATAGCCAACACACATAACATCTCGCTCAACCTCACCACATCCTAATAAGCAATACATTACCAACATCTGCAATTTATGGTTAGGGAAAGTTAAGTTCAGAAGGTCAGGGGATTTTTCACAAGAACGCACAGATAATAAATGACAGCACGAAGATAGAAACCTAGGTCTTTTCAAACCAAAGCTGCCCCCACTTTTTTTTATTTTCACAAGGAATAGGAGAACAAGAGGAGGGAAAGAAAGTAGCTGACACCTACTGAGCACTAGCTATGTCCCAGCCATTGTTTCAAGCTTTAAAAAATGTGCAGGATCCTATTAACTCCCTCATCAGCTCTATGAATTAGGTACTCTCATCTCATTTCTCAGAGGAGGACACAGAGCCGTAGGAGGACTGAATAAGTTATCAGAATCCGCCAGCTAGCAAGTAGTAGAATTTCAACTTATGCAATTTCTGGGTTCACACTTCCAGCAATTAAATCAGAGGAATGAGGGGAGGGGAAAAATCAAGACAGAAGGAGTCCGAGTGTCTGGCATGATTGCCCAAAACTCTCAGGTGCCCTAAATGCTTTATCTTATTGATAAAGGCAAATCACTTTTTTCTTCTTGTCTCCTTTCTGTTCATTTTGCTATTCAAGTGTTATGAAGTCAAGGGTGATGACAGGGGCACAAAAGGAAATGGATCTCAGTTCAGGCCATTTGTGATTTGGGGGACCCCCTACGCAAATCTGACAGTCACAGTCAGAGCTGAATTCACCACATCCCCTCGGCTTTCTCATTTAATGGCACATCTTTTTTTTATGATCTACAAAAACCTGGGCACCTTCCCATGCTGTTGCCACTATTATTTACTGGCCTCCTCCTTGAGGGAGTCTTTAAAATTCTATATATTCTATTCTCTATGTCATTCTAGAAGCACTGCATCCTTTTTTTTTTTTTTTTGAAATATTTATTGCACTCCTTTGAAATCGTGGAAATATCCGTCTAGAGATAGAGATACCTGGTATCTGTCATTTGCACATGTGTATAATATACCTGTGTACATGTCTCTGTAATCAGATACTACATCTTTTGTACCTCCGTCCCAGTCTTCTGTGCCGGGTACATAGCAGTGCCTCAATAAATGGTTCTTGAATGACCACATGGAAATTGGGCTTCTGTAACTTCTCCGCTGTATATGAAAGCATCTGACTTGCTATGAACATACTGAGAAATGGATGCCTCAGATTTTCCAGGTTTTCTTTCCCAGCAAAGGCCAGGTAAGGCTGCAATTGCCTGACTTCCTTTTTTGTTTTCTTTGATATCACACCTGATGTCAGCCCTGCTGTTCTTCAAATGTCAGACTGACTCGGAGCCGATCCCTTTGATATGCTGTTTCATGGGGTTTGCAGCTACGGAGTTAGGTGCATTTTGATTCCCTTTGTTTCTATTTTCCTGAACTCTTTTAGAGGACAGCGGTCAGAAAGTTCTCAAGGTTAACTGACACCTAAATGGCATTTTTCAACCAACAGGACTGTATTTTTAAACTCTCAAATGTTTGGGACACCCAGTCAAATGTTTTGACACTTGTCCCGATCATTAATGATTTCAAACCATAGTGGCTGGCAAAGAATTCTTGAATCAAAGGTACCAAAGTAGAGTTTCTTTAAGGTCACTGAACATAAAGCAGTATCTTTTAGCTTCCAAAGGAGGTGTGCACAGCTTGCTCTGAAGAAAAAAAGCAGCACGTAGGCTCTACTCTTCAGATTTGGAATGCTCTGTACAATGTGTCCTCTGCCCCAGAGACAGCAGAATTCTCCATCAATCTCCCTCTCTCCCCCCACCCCCTTCCTCTCTCCGATTATGGCTCAGCAAGCTGAGAGAAGCAGCTGGGTGCCGTAGCATCTGTGGGAGTGGACTGCTTCCTCCGTAGGGCAGCCTTTCCCACTGCACGGACATTCCACCCCACACGCTCCCAGGGTCAGCCACACCATGGGCATCTGTAGCCGCTGCTGCTGCTGCCTCTGGCTGCAAAGTCTCCATGTCTGCCTCGGAAAACGTCATTCCTTCACCTCTCTCCATATTCAGCCTCACTCATCAGTTTGTTTCCAGCTGCCCTCAAACGTATTCAGAATAAATGGCCACAAAGGACAGTTTAAACTCAGCAAAGCAGGGGCAGGCAAGGCATCTCCAGTTCACCGTGCTGTTCTTCCTTAACAACAAGTGTCGTATTGTCATGTAAATGTGTTTCTGGCATAGGGGACGTTGGCTGTGTATCTGCTTTGGCAACTGAGGAATGTCCTGCGGTTGCCAGGCAAAGAGAGGAGAAAAGAGTAGATGAAGAAGCAAAGAATGGCGGGTTAATGCGAGCTGCTTTTCCTTTGTTTTTCAATCTCACCGCCCATCATCAAGCTGGACTTTACCAAAGCAAAAACCTAGCAATGTCTCTCTTCCCTGCCCAGGTCTCTCTATGGCATCCTTGCACCCTGACCACATTCTGTCTTGCTCAAGATTCTCAAGTTCGGTATTTGATCATTTTGGAAATGAGACTATGATAAAGCCATCGTTAGAGTTTTTCTGTGAAATAGGAGTCAGCGTGATATATGAGTTAGCATGCCGTAAGCACACCAGAATCTCACCTAGACTTTCACTCTTACAAGTCAAATACGGGCTCTTCCCCAGGCATAAGAATAATGTAACTCAATTCATAATTTTAAAGCATTAAATTCACTTATTAAAATGACATCACTGCCTTGCTGCCATTAGGGCACGACTTTGAATTATTTTTCTAGGGGCTAATTGATGAGTAATGCAGATAGGTTTCCACTGTGTGGTCGGCCTCCTTCATGATCCATTTGCCTCCTGGTTAGCAAGGGCTGAAGGCTCTGTCTGTGGCCAAGAGCAGGGTGAATCCACATGACCCATTTAGGAATTAAACCTATCACAACCTCATTAGAAATAACTAACCACAAACACGGTCGTTAGAAAGTAGTTTCCATAAATGTTAAGTTCAGTCCTAATTTTTGAGATTAAGAGAAACAAAAATCATTTTTAAAGCCTAAATCACTCCATAAAAATTGTCTTTCTTCATTAGCAAGGCTCACACAAGAAAATATTCGCCTGCTTTTTTATTGCTATAATCAAAATAAGCATTGTAAAAGCTCTGGCTATGTATTAAGGGGTTTACTTAAAAATAGTAAATGTTTGGGCACTTGGGTGGCACAGTTAAGTGTCTGACTCTTTGTTTTGGCTCAGGTCATGATCTCAGGG
>NW_024426939.1:0-4483 GCF_017311325.1 Ursus maritimus | reverse complement strand
TGTTGGTTTTATTTTTAACTATCTCTATTAGTTTTATATACTGCATAACAAATTATGACAATCTTAACAGCTTAAAATGATACACATTTGTTATCTCACAGTTACTATAGGTCAGAAATCCAAGCATGAATTGGATGGGTCATTTCTTACGGTCTACAAGGCTGAAATCAAAGGTCTTTCAGGACTGGTTTGTAATCTGGAGGCTCAACCAGGGAACAATCTACTTCCCAGCTGCATTAGGTTGTTGGTAGAATTCATTTTCTACAGTTGTAGGAATTCTGGCAATTTGCTTCTTAAGCCAACCACCCACAGGTAGAGAGACTAGCTGATTCTGCTAGCAAAATTGAGTCTTATTTAATGAAGTCACAGGAGTGGCATACCTTTGCCATAGTCTATTGGTTAGAAGCAAGTCATGGATCGTTCTCATTGTAAAGGAAAGTGAGTTATGCAAAAGCACAAAAGCATGAACAACAAAATGCTGGTATCATAAGAGCCCACTTTCTAGTTCATTTACTCAGTGCTAAGTAACTATAATATCTATTTGGCAATTCCTGGAATCTTGTAATTTTTCCCTCTGAATATTAAATGTTAAAGCTTAAGGTTTTATACTTCATAGAATAGTTGCCCCTGAGATATACTACTACTACTAACTTATTATCATAATAAATATTTTTGTTTTTATTATTGTGTTTATTGTATGCTAATTACTATTATAATCTATGTACACTTGCTTTGGAAAAGAATATACCTAATAGCTGGTTTTATTCTATGCCACAAATTCTTGAAATTCTTTTTTTTTTTTTTTTTTAAGATTTTTAATTTATTTATTTGACAGAGAGAGCCACAGCCAGAGAGAGAGGGAACACAAGCAGGGGGAGTGGAGAGGAAGAAGCAGGCTCCCAGCAGAGCAGGGAGCCTGATGCAGGGCTCAATCCCAGGACCCTGGGATCACGCCCTGGACTGAAGGCAGATGCTTAATGACTGAGCCACCCAGGCGCCCCTTACAATTTCTTGAAATTCTTAACATGGCTACATTTGGTTTTATCATAAGTATAAAAATATTTAAATACTTCATGGTGTAAACTTCAGGACAGGTATCATGCCATTTATTGTTCTAAAATGGGAACACAGAATTCCTTCTTTATACATAAAAAGTTAGCTTAGTTATTGACATTGTTCCAAACAAAATCTTCAATCAGTATTTAAAAAAATATGCATTCATTTTGGAATACTATAGTTCATATGACATTAGATATGAGGTGTTTCTGATGTTTTCTAATCTCTAAGATTCCACATTATATGCAAATTTCTGCATTTGGGGTAGGCTTTGAAAAATATGTCTACATAAATTAGATTTGTCAAAAGATCTGCACGGCTATTTTGTTTATAAACTGTAACTCTACCTTGGTCTTCCATATATCTTTTAAATTTTTGGAAAACTTATTTCCTATACTACTCAAATATAATTAAACATATAATAGCAGAGAAATTAAATTTCTCACTCTGATCATAATTCTGGGAAGGGTTTTATATAGTTTTACTCTCTGCAAAGCTCATAAATACTAATGCACTCATTGGGACTCTTTTACGTATTTAATTTTAGCAAATATTTGAAAATCAAAAGCTTCCAGTAATTCAACTATCAAAAAGGTTAAGGCACACACATGTCTATACATACTAGGAGATAGGGAATCAGTCATTCAGTATCATGCAGTGGTGACTTCCCACATTTATCTAACACCTGTATTCCCATTTGTTTGGTTAAGTTGGGTTTTGAGAATTTAACATTTTTTTATTGTTCTTGAATAGTGTTTCATAATAAAACTTTTCCATTTTGTTTGACAAGGTCAGAACTTAAAACTTCCAATTCACACCTAATTGCATGTGGATCTTGCTTTAATATTGTCTTGCAAATAAATTAAAGTGACTTTTATTTCATTATAAGAAGTTCATTAAGGTGGCCAAATAATATATCAAATATATTACTGCAGTAGTCTTAAAGACAGTTAAATTTAATATTCTTAACTAGATTGAAGTCATAGCTCACTAGAATTATAAGGGAGAATATTTAATACTTGGCTTCTCTTTTTCTATAAAGATCTAGTAATGAGCTTTAACTATAAAAGAAAAATGATGCAATTCTAATGGTGTAAAAAGTACAAATGAGCCCCAACACCCTATCACATATATTTTAGGTTATTTATATAAATTGCAATAATTTTCTTAACCTTTAAGTTTATTATATTGATCTGAGGCAAACTGAAGAAAATAAATTTAAGTTACAAGCATAGCTATGGAAAATTAAAAAAAAATGGTTACAGTGTTACTTTTCTATTTATGGAGTAAGTCAAAGCAATTGTTCTTTGAGGAAAATGTGATAAAGAGAGAAAATACCTTTATAAACACAAATGTTGTACTTGCAAGTGGTTTAAAATGAAAATAGACATGAAGATAAAAATTATAAAAAGAGATCTAAAGGATGACTGTCCAAAGCCAAATAGTTATTTCTGATTGAGCATCCTAAATTTGACAAAATAACCCTTCTAATCAGCCACCTTCAGCTCCTCTTTGCCAAAGACACTGGAGCTGGTCAGTGGAACCAAGTTTGATTGACACTTTGGATAGCTCTTATGCCGGCAAACGCCAAAATTTAATAGATTGTCTAACTTATGAACTTTTAAATTTGATTTGATTAACATGCTCAGTAACTTTAAAATACAAAGGAATACATTTATAATATAACTGCTGGGAAAGAGAGGTAATGCACAATGCATTTCTCATTGTTTGGCTTCTCATTAGCATTATAGAAATACCTATGTTTCTTGATTGTTTACATGTATTGTGGTGTATCTCAAATATATATGAAACAGAATGGCATAATCAATCTTTAAATGTCAATCTTTCAGCCTCATTCAGCCTCAGTAATTTTCAAGATACAGTCTTGTTTCATCTGTGCCTTTACCTATATACTCCCCACTTCAGATAACTTTCAAACAGATTTTAACACTATGTAACTCTAAGTATTTCAGAAAGTATTTTTAATGAAGATTTTTTCAGCCATTGCCACTATGATATTAACACACCTAAAACTTAACATAGAGCCTTTTCTATCACTCTTTATCTAGTCATTGACAAACAGACAAAGGTTATAAATTTTAATTGGTTATTTTGCCTTCTGCTCCTTAAATATCCTTTATTTTGTATAGGTTTCCTCACCCACATTTTTTTAAAAGTATGTTTATAAGAGAAATATTTTTCTTTTAATAACATATACAGTCTGGTTCTTGATGCTTGCATACCAGTGGTCATTTTACATGTTCTTCTTCTGAACTGCCTGTAAATTAATAGTTAAACCCAGCGTCTAGATAAATTCAGGTTTAATATTTTGGTTAAGAATTTTTCAAAGATGATTTTATAAAATTCCATTATGTTGAACATAATATCTGGTTGTCTGTCTTTTAGTGATATTCAAAACCACTGATGATTATTTCTTCATTCCATTAATTCATGAGGGCTTGTAAAATGTTAGCGTACTTATTTTCTATAATATTTTATACTCTTATGCTTTTGTAAAGAGATAGTGTCCTAATCATATGTGGTTACCCTAGGTACAATCTATAAAACAAAGGCAGGATAGTCATTTGATTTTTTTCTAATTACCATTTTTTTATAATAATAAATTGTTTCCATATCTCTCTTAATGTAATATTTTTATTTCCATAAATATTCCTGTGAACTTATGAATTGAAATTTTAGCACATTAAAAACATCAGGTGTATTAATTAAAATATGTTAAGTTCATTAAGTGTACATAGTCTAAAACATTTAAAAATTAATCTATTTTTAATTTAAAAATTTTGCAATTTAATTAAAATTTAATTTTAAATTTAATTAAAAATTTTAATTCAAAATAAATATTCTAAACACTCAAGATATATTCCTTTTCCTATCATAAAATGACCTGAGAATTTTGCTTTCTCGGTTTTCAAGACCGTGGCAGATTGTTTAGGAAATTTGGACTTATTGTACATATTTGATCTTTCAGAGAATAGTGTTACACCCTTTTCTCTGATACCATGAAGAGTTCTTTATTCCTACTACATAAACTAATTTTTGACTTTTAACTATTGCTCCTATGAAGCATATGGTACTATTGTGCAGGTTGCAAGATAAAGCAAATTAGTAATTATGTTTGTGGTTTTTGAGAACTGATTTTGGTTTGGTGTAAAGATATATAGTTGTAAGGTCAATAATGTGAATGATAAATATAAGGTCACAATATATTTTATCTTAAAACAAAAAACAAAAAAACCCCACAAAACATAACCATGTGAACTAAAGCCCAAGTCAGCTTGGGGCCAAGATTGTAGACTGTATATATAATTTCTTGGTAAAAGAAATGGCGGCCAAATATACACTTCCAGATATGGAGCAGGAGATATGAGTGATTATTATCCTGCTGTATCTTACGTAGCAGAAGGCA
>NW_024426938.1:3345-4484 GCF_017311325.1 Ursus maritimus | reverse complement strand
TCCATGTGTGCTCCCAAGCTCCCTGTTTCAGTGTGGTTCACACGTGCTCCGGAGTGCCGGTTTTCAGTCTGGTTGCACATGCTCCCAAGCTCTTGGTTTCATCTATGAGGTCCATCTGGTCCAGTATGTCATTCAAAGTTTTTGTTTCTTTGTTGATTTTCTGCTTCGGTGATCTGTCTATTGCTGAGAGTGGAGTGTTGAGGTCCCCTACTATTAATGTATTATTACCTATATGTCTTTTTATTCTGCTTAAGAGTTGGCTTGTGTATCTTGATGCTCCCATGTTGGGGGCATAGATATTTATAATTGTCATATCCATTTTTTGGATACAACCTTTAAGAATAATATAGTGTCCTTCTGTATGTCTAACTACAGTGTTTAGTTTAAAATCTAATCTGTCTGATATGAGAATTGCTACCTCAGCTTTCTTTTGAGGTCCCTTGGCATGAAAAATGGTTTCCCATCCCTTCACTTTCAGTCTGGATGTATCTTTAGGTTCAAAATGAGTCTCTTGTAGACAGCAAATGGATGGGTCATGTCTTTTTATCAATTCTGCAACCCTGTGTCATTTTATGAGAGCATTTAGGCCATTCACATTGAGAGTGATTATTGAGACATATGATTTTAATGATGTCATGTTCCCTGTGAAGTCTTTGTTTCTATAGATTGTGACCTTCTGTTCTGTATCACTCTTGGAGCCTTTTTACTTTTATAGAACCCCCCTTAATATCTCCTGTAGGGCTGGTTTGGTGGTTATGGATTCCTTGAGTTTCTGCCGATCCTGGAAGGTCCTTATCTCTCCATTAATTCTGAATAACAGCCTTGCTGGATAAAGGATCCCTGGCTGCATGTTTTTCTCAGATAGAGCTTTGAAAATACCCCATCAACCCTTCCTAGCCTGCCAGGTCTCTGTAGACAGGTCTGACGTTATTCTGATATTTTTTCCTCGGTACATAAGGATTTTCTTCCCCCTGGCCTCTTTCAATACTGTATCCTTGGATCTAATGTTTGCGAAATGCACTATGACATGACGTGGTGTAGGTCTGTTCTCATTGACCTTGGGAGGGGTCCTCTCTGCCTGTTGGACAGGAATGCTTGTTTCCTTTGCCAGATTAGGGAAGGTCTCAGCTACAATTTGT
>NW_024426938.1:0-3215 GCF_017311325.1 Ursus maritimus | reverse complement strand
GTCAGAGCGTCTAGTTAGACTGCATTTGATTCATAGCATTTTTAATTTCTGCCAGACTTGCTCTCATTTCTGCCCTTAGATATTCTATATTCTCGTTAATATTCATTAATATTTTTTTCAAGCCTACACATCATCTTGACCATTGTTACTCTGAACTCCATTTCTGACAATTTGTTTATATCCATATTCATCAGTTCTGTGGCAGAGGCCACAGTCTCATTATCTTTTCTTTGCTAGGGGGACTTTCTCCTCCTTGTTATTCTGATGAGGAGAGGTTACGGGATGCCCAGAGCCCAAATAATGACCAGGTTCCATGCAGTGTGCACTTGTTTTATAGGGACCATAGGGATGTGGGCTTCTTGATTTTTCCACCTGCCTTCTGGGGGAGGCGCCTGCCACACTGATACTCAGGCAACCCTGTTTGGGTAGAGTTACCCTGTCCCCTGCAAGGGGCAATGAGGATGGGCACAATGTGAGCTGGTATTTCTGGGCTTTTGTTCTCTGGTGACTTTCCCTGGTGGTTTTCTGTGTCTCTTCTAAGAGAGCAGCAGTGGCTGTATCCTAGCCTCTGTCTCAGAACAGAGAGATCACAGCCCGCTCTCCAGTGAGCTCTCTTGGCCACTTTAACTCTGTTTCTGTGGGTGCTGCTAAAAACCCCTGCAGCGTCCCGGGTTGTGCACCCCACAGTCGCTCTCCCAGCCCTCACTTCCAGGGCCAGCATGTCTCTGTCCTTTGTGCTTCTAACACTTCCAGCCACCCCCAGTTTTCATGCATGCTCCCAAGCTCCCTGTTTCAGTGTGGTTCACGCATGCTCCGGAGTGCCGGTTTTCAGTCTGGTTGCATGTGCTCCCAAGCTCTCGGTTTCAGTCTAGTTCAAGTGTGTGCTCCGGAGCTCCCATTTTCAGTTTGGAGGCCCGCTCACTTCTGAGCTCCTGATTTTAGTCCGGGTCCCATGAGCAGTCTGGAGCTCTGGTTTTCGGTCTCTTCGCGTGCGCTCCGGAGCTCTCAGTTTCAGTCTCATTCAAGTGTGTGCTCTGGAGCTCCGGTTTTCAGTCTGGTCGCGCATGCGTTCCTGGGCTCATGGTCTCAGTCTGCTTTCCTACGGGTGACAGTCCATGAGTCCAGCCCAATCCCTAGTGCAAGTGACTACTGCTTCCCGGTACCTGAGCATGTCGGCTCCCTCCCCCTTTCGTTTATCTTCTGATATTTGTGCGCAGATTCATGGCTCCCCAATTTGTACCTCAATATTCAGTGCTGGAGATGTTTGTTCATAGAGATCCAGATGTATCTTCCTCTATTTCTGTTTTTTGAAACAGCTTCAGTAGAATAGGTATTATTCGTTCTTTAAATGTTTGGTAGAATTCCCCTAGGAAGCCATCTGGCCCTGGACTTTTGTTTTTTGAGAGGTTTTGCTTCAATTTCCTAGCTGGTTATTGGTCTGTTCAGATTTTATACTCTTTCTGTTTCACTCTTGGTAATTTATAAATTTCCAGGAATACATCCATTTTTTCCAGATTGCCTCATTTTTGGCATATAGTTGCTCATAATATGTTCTTACAATTGTCTGTATTTCCTTGGTGTTGTTTGTGATCTCTCCCCTTTCATTCATGATTTTATTAATTTGGGTCATTACTCTTACCTTTTGGATAAGTCTGGTCATAGTTTCATCAATCTTATTAATTCTTTCAAAGAACAATCTTCTAGTTTTGTTGTTTTGTTCTACTGTTTTTCTGGTTTCTATATCACTGACTTCTGCTTTAATCTTTATTGTTTCTCTTCTGCTTGGTTTAGGCTTTATTTGCCCTTCTGTCTTCATATCTTTTAAGTGTAAGATTAGCTTGGGCATTTAGGATTTTTTTCTAATTTTTTGAGAGACTCTTGTACTGCTATGTACTTTCCTCTTAGGACCACCTTTGCTGTATCCTATAGGTTTTGAACCGATGTGTTTCCATTCTCATTAGTTTCCAGAAATTTTTCTTTATTATCCTGGTTGACCCATTCATTCTTTAGCAGGATGCTCTTTAACCTCCAAGTGTTTGAGTTCCTTCCAAATATTTTCTTGTAATTGAATTCCAGTTTCAAAGCATTGTGGTCTGAAAACATGCAGGGAAAACTCTCAATCTTTTGGCATTGTTTGAGACCTGATTTTTTACCCAGTATGTGATGTATTCTGGAGAAAGTTCAATGTGCATTTGAGAAAAATGAGCATTCTGTTGTTTTAAGGTGGAATGTTCTTTATATATCTGTGAAGTCCATCTGGCCCAGTGTGTCATTCAAAGCCCTTCTTTCTTTGTTGATCTTCTACTTAGATGATATGTCCATTGCTGTGAGTGGGGTATTGAAGTCCCCTACTATTAATGTATTATTATCAATATGTTTCTTTACTTTGGTTATTAATTGATTTATATAATTGTATAATGCCCCCATGTTGAGGGCATAGATATTCACGATTGTTAGATCTTCTTGTTGTATAGACCCTTTAAGTATGATATAGTGTCCCTCTACATCTCTCACCACAGTCTCTGGTTTTCTTTTTCTTTTCTTTTCTTTTTTTTTTATTATGTTCAATTAGCCACCATATAGTACATCATTAGTTTTTGATGTAGTGTTCAGTGATTCAGTAGTTGTGTATAACGTGCTGTGCTCATCACAACACGTGCCCTCTTTAATACCCATCACCCGCCTACCCCATCTTCCCACCTCCCACCCCTCTGAAGAGCTCAGTTTGTTTCCTGGAGTCCATAGTCTCTCATGGTTTGTCTCCCAATCTGAATTCCCCCCTTTGGTTTTCCCTCCCCTCCCCTCCCCTTTGGTCTTCCATTCTATTCCTTATGTTCCAAATATGAGTGAAACCATATGATAATTGTCTTTCTTTGCTTGACTTATTTCACTTAGCGTAATCCCCTCCAGTTCCATCCATGTCAATGAGAATGGCTTGTTTTTCCTCTAAGATTTGCAAGTTTCAGTATTATATGTCAGGGTGTTGATCTATTTTTATCGATTTTTGAGAGGAGTCCCTTCTGCCTCTTGGACATGAATGCTTATTTCCTTCCCCAGATTAGGGAAGTTCTCAGCTATGTTTTCCAAAAATATACCTTCTAGACCTCTCTATCTCTCTCTCTACCTCCTCTGGGACTCCAATAATTCTGACATTGGTTCGTCTCAAGGCATCATTAAATTCTCAAAGCCTTTCTTCAGGAGCTATTAGTTGTCTT
>NW_024426937.1:0-4499 GCF_017311325.1 Ursus maritimus | reverse complement strand
AAAAAAAAAAAAAAAAAAAAAAAAAGAAACTGATGAATCTCTTTTCTCAACCAGTCTACATTCTGCTTTAAAAGTAGAGGCAAATGTAATCCTCATAAGTGATTTTAAAACCTTGTGATGTGTGATAATATAGAACTCTTATTTTCCAAGTCAAAGACAATATTTATTCCTCCAGTGGGTAACCAAATACTGGCCAATCACCTGAGCAGAAATGAAAGAAAATATTCGAGTAAAATAGCAGGCAGAAGGAATAAGCACCATACTCGTGTATTTAATACAAAGTAGAATTGTTTCATGGAATATAAAAAATACAAATGAGGTGTCATGTGAGATCAGTGGAGAGAGAAAATCTGGCATCAGTCTCAAGCTACTGTGCCAAGCAGATGAGTGGTCACTGACCTGGCCTTGGCCCAGTATAGACGCAGAATTATATGGAAGGGGAAATACCATGAACACTCACCTGACTAATGAAATAATTACATACCTCCTGCTAGATTATCCTGGTTCCTGTGTTTGGAACTCAAAATAAACCTTCTCATATATTTCCCCTCTGTTCACACAGAAAGACATAGAGAAAAAACTAATTACAAACATACCATGCTATAGCTATTCATATCTCTAAAGATTCAACTAACATGTTAGCAACCAAAGCAGAACACTATACAAATATTCCTACCTCCACTTTCCCTGTTTCATTGTTCCTCTCAGTTTAATGCCACCTAAAGGGGAGCCCTTGGTCTATATCTTTTGTAGGGAGGGTATTCATACACGTACACATTCACTTATATACATAATCCTCACACACACACCCATGTCTATAATATATGCATACATACGTAGTTTGTGTATGTCTATCCATATACATACATGGAGATTAACGCAGTGTCAACATGAATAACACAAATTTCAGGTCATAATAAAGTAAAAGTCAACATGATAAACTGGAGTGTATATTGTCTTATAATAAAGTGTTTTAAAACTTGACTTTCCGTAACAATAGTAAGTGTAACACTGTTTCATTGAGAAAAAAAAAAAAGTGACAATTTTTAAAACGTTCCTTTTTGTCTGGTCTCTTACCTGGTTTCACCCCAGAGAAGCTGCAGCTATAGGAACAGACCTTCTTCTACATCAGTAGATTTACTAACGGGTCCTTTGGTGGGTCTGCCTGGTTAAATCCAGGGCCCTCTGGTAGACCTGGCTGAATTCCCATCTTTCTCTGGTGCGCCCTAGTTATGTCTCCACAGACAAGCTAATTAACCACTCTGCCCCTCAATTACTTACTCATTTAAGTTCGGTCAGAAAGATTACCCACTCATAGAGGTTTTATCAGGATTAAGTGAAATAATATGCACATATTGTGTTACACAAAACCCGCCCGCAGTAAGCCTTCAGTGACCGTTAATTATTATTTTATTATTCATTTATTGGTGACTTACTACATTAAAATGTGCTTGCATTATTGTTACTTCACTATTGTTACTGCATTGCTGAGGACTTGCCATGCCAATCACTGTGTTAGAGGCTGGGATACAATGTTGAAGAAGATACAAAACTTGTCTGAAAAGAACTCAAGTACAGATCCCCCCTCACCGGCTCTGACGCAGACCAAGTAAAACTCCAGGGGCTCTTCCTTATTATCTCTGCCAGCCTCACATTCGCATATCTGTCTAACAAATTATTCATAATATGTAGATTCTATATGTGTGTGTATATGTGTGTGTTACCATGACAATGAGAAGGGATCACTACCGCCCGGAGAGGTATAGAAAAGCCAAACAACAAACACACGTCAACATGTTCTTTATAACTTAAACATCCCATGCCCGGTAGCCAAACAAAACAAAAAATAGATACATCATGACAATGTCTTTGTTTGATAAAAAGAAGCCTATTAGTAAAGTGTGACAGACAGCAAAACCCACAGCACAACCCGCGCCAGCATCTCCCTGCTGCGACCACAGCTCCTCCGGCCCCGCCCGGGGATTCCTATTATCTGAGCGCGGCTGGCTGCAGTCCGAGCAGCCCGGACTCTCTTTTCAAAAACTCTATTTAAGTATCAGGTTTCCAAGATAGGCCATCACAAAATACTTTCAAATGCACGAATTGACATTTCTTTTTCAAGAGACGGCTGATACCGTTTTAGTTAATTTCCATTGAGTTGATTCAGACGCACACGGTCAGTTACGTTCTAGTTTTGTACCATGAACGTCCGACTTGGTTCGCTGTTATGGGGAGGTGGCTCTCTGGGACAGCACCGCTGCCTGACCTCCACCTGCTTACCCACGTTTCCCGGCAGAGATCCAAGTTCAGGGCTGTTGCTGTAGCCTCCACTGACTGGGCTCTGCCTGTAGCCATGCTGCGGCCATCAGTAATGCGCTGTCTTCTTGGGTCAGTTTTAACTTTTCATGAGTCCACGGCTTCTGCCTCACTAAGTGGATTTTAAGGCTCTTGAAGTCAGAGTACTTTGAGGTGGTCAATAACTTTTATTTTATTTACAATCAAAATCAGGGATCTTAAGTTTTAAGAGTGTTTCCTATATTTAGCCTAAAAACAGGGCCATGATGAAAGTCTGTACTTACTACTCCGTCACCATTGTAAAACACAAGTCTCTGCTTATATAATTTAACAAGTAGGTACATTATACATAGTCAGGGAGGAAATAGAGTATGCTTTAAAAGAATGCAGATACGTACATGGCTAAAACCTCAACTAAGAGCTTTTCAGTTATAATAATAAAAATGAAAATAAGTACCATTATTTGAGGATCCACTGTATATCAAGAATCTATGTTTACGTGTTAATTGTAAGCATCATAAAAATCATTCGATTTGGCATTAATAGCCTCATTTTATAGATGAGGAAACAGAGTCTGAATCTTAGTAACACTCATATTCTCACAGCTAGTAAATAAGTCAGCCAGATCCAGCGAGGTATAAAACCCAATTCTCAACCATCACACTCTCCCTGCTCCATGCGGACAAAGGCTATATACCATAGGCTGTCACCATCGAGCATCGAGTCACCCAAATTCCAAGCCCTCGCTAGTATAGCAGGCTGTCACCACTGTGCTTGTCGGCCTTTCTCAGTAGCCACGATGCCCAAGGCCCACGGCTCTCTCCCTGGCTCCTAGTTCTAGACATCTGTATCCTCGGTTCCAAACTCCTAAGAGCATCAGAAATAAAACAATGAAAAAATGGGAGGAGCTGCCTTTAGGCTTAACTAGGATACAAGGTACCTATGAAATAAACAAGATTTTGTTCTGGGACTTCATCTTTCAAAGATTTTTTCATCTAAAGAAAGCCACACTAACATTCTCAAAGAAAGCAATGAATTTTTATTTGAGGAGTAATTTGGGGGTTATACCAATTATTTTAAATACTTCTAGACTGCATCTATGAGAAATATCCTTTAACCAAACTTATTTCAGAAGGATTGCAGATTTTTCAGTTTGAGATTAAACCTGTCAAAGTTTCCAGAACTGCTACTGAAATCATAATAAAGAATTCTTCATATACAAATTCTTATTTTATATTTGCAGTGCATGTGGCTGATATTTGGAAAAGGGCCTAGAAACCCTACAATTATAATCAAGTTTATAAATTCTGTTCTCACTTAATTATAAATCCTGATTACATTTGCTCTGCCAGATTCCTGCCTAATGTTCCCATTTGATAATGAGCTCCATA
Organism: Ursus maritimus; assembly: GCF_017311325.1. Lineage (NCBI taxonomy): Eukaryota > Metazoa > Chordata > Mammalia > Carnivora > Ursidae > Ursus > Ursus maritimus. The sequence continues at coordinate 813 of NW_024426937.1, read as the reverse complement.
AAAGCTATCCAGGGCACATGATTTCATGCGATGTTTCCCCAGGTACCAATGTACTCTGACTTGAAAAGATTACTCTAGTCCATGCATTTGGAAGTGAATTTCCTGAATTCTGTCATTCTCTGCTGTGCTGCAGTGCAGCCCGCTAACTGGGTCACAGAAGTAGAAAAGAAGTTCTCCCAAGACTTCTTACACTGCTTTCTTAATGCTAAGAAGCCTTTCAGAGCTCAACGGTTTATGGAAACCTGTGCTAGCAATGGCAAAATCCAGATGTGGATGACAAAGATATGGGAATCAATATATAGCCATGCAATGTAACCTCCTTCCTGACTAATTTGCCTAGAATTAGTGAAGAGAAGAGCTTAGGACACTCCTTCCTACCGAAGATGATAAATACTGTATCTGACAGGGGTTTCTCCCTTTTTGTAGAAAATGTTCTCAAACGCTGTTGTTGGGATGTTTTTCTCTGAATGAAGCAGGCCAGACCACGTCGTTAGACTTCTTCCTAACAAACTCATTGTTATAAAGAAATACAATGTGTAGATAAAGTGTAATCTTGTGATAGCCAATTAAACAAAAATATGTTTAGATATATTTTATTCTGTAATTTTTATTTATTTTTGAGAGAGAGAGAGAGAGCGTGCATGTGCACACACATGGGGGAGGAGGGGCAGAAGGAAAGGGAGAAAGAGAATCTCAAGCAGACTCCATGCCGAGCGTGGAGCCCGACGCAGGGCTTGACGTCACAACCCATGTGATCATGACGTCAGCCAAAATCAAGTGTTGGACACTTAACCGACTGAGCCACCCAGGCAC
>NW_024426936.1:0-4507 GCF_017311325.1 Ursus maritimus | reverse complement strand
TCTGCCTTTGGCTCAGGTCATGATCCTGGGGTCCTGAGATCCAGCACCGCATTGGGCTTCCCGCTCAGTGGGGCGTCTGCTTCTTCCTCTTCCCCTACCCCACTGCTCATGCTCTCTTTCTCACAGATAAATAAATAAATATCTTTAAAAAAATAAATAGATAACCACACAGCTGTTAGAATTAAGTACAGAGTAAAATAAAAATAATCAGAATCCCTCCGAGGAAAGTTTAAGCAGCTCTGTCAGGAAACAGAGGTCATGCATGGGTTTAAAGAGACTGTATTGGACTTGCCCTTGTCCCAACTCTTTCTCAAGAAGTGTCTGAGGTAAACGTAAATTCCGAATGAGTCAGACTGACCTGCTTTCTCAGTCTGACTGGAATTCATTGCTCGTGCTCCTGGGTCAGTGGCACTTTCCAAAGATGGGGTGGCAGCCTTTGCCCGCTGCCGAAACCTGGGGCCCCAGCGGGCCCACTGCCTGTCTGCAATCCCACACTAAAGGCCACATGCTAGCTTTCCTAGAACATTAGTGGTCTATGTTCTGGTTTCTGAACTGCTCAGACCGACTCCTTGCAGACACTCTCTCAGCTCGAAGCTTGACCTTCAACCCCTATCCTTGACCGAAACACTCCCCCTTCCTACTTTAGTCTTTGGGTGCTTTAGCCATAAAATAATACATTTGTCCTCAATTCTAAATTCTTTGTAAAGCTCTAAAATGCAGTGGCTCCTTGAAAGTATTGCTTTGTGATTGTTTCAAATTTCAAGAGAATTAAAACCACAATTACTCTAAAAGATAGTAAAGCTACATTAGATGAGTAAAGGGTGCTTCTAGAGTTAGATTTACAGGGAAGGAAGATGACTTCGTATGTTTTAAGACCCTAATAATCCATTCTCGTGGGATGGGAGGAAGGGGAAGAGAGTTAATAAAATACTAAATGATTCTGACAAATTCAATTAGCCGAGCTGTGGCTGATTAGTCAATATTTGAATAAAGCCGCATACCCATCCAGTCCAAGTTTTGCTTAATTTTTCTAAGACGTGATCCCCGTGAACTGACTCCCATGCTCACCAACTCCCCATTCAAAGATTCAGTCTTTAAAACCAGTTACTGTTGCTAGAAGGAGAAATATTGCCTGTCAGTCCTAATTGATGTTTAGCTATCAAGTACATTTGAAATAAATTTATTACTTTGCCTGATCTCAGTTTAATACATTCCAAAGGGGGGAAAATGCACAAGAATTTATAGAGTCTCAGTTCTCCACGCTCAAGTGTGCGATAAATTACAACATTATCTGGCCATGAAATTAACAAGCCATAGAAACCACACCATTAGCAAGGTATACAGTGGTAAACAGCAGGCGATGATCATGATATAAAACAAAATAGACAGTGTATGTAGGAGTAGCTGCCAATAAAGCCGTAATTAAATACATTCCTGTGCATCTTTAGCAAGTAAGCTCTTTGAGGGCAATTGTTATGAATTCTACATGCCTGTCAGGATAGGATGGCCCACTTGCTATGTCCTTTATTCGAAGACTCTGAGAAAGTGTTACTATGGGTAAATTCAGAACTTTTCTCAACATAGAGGTCGGTCAACGTGCATTCTGGACAGCAGAATTCCACAGACCTTTCACACTGCTTGCAATCCTCCTACGATTAAGTGTCATTTCAACAAATGCAGGGTAAGGTATGGCACATCGTAAGAAGTTAGGAAGGAAGGAAGGAGAGGAGGGAGGGAGGGATGGGGGAAGAAAGCAAAAAGGTGTGTATGGAGTATGTCAACATTTATATAAAGGATGGACCCAAAACTAACCTGAGTACCCTGAATTATTAGCATATGCCACAGAAACTTAACTGAAAACAGTAAGCCAAACTCGGAAAGAGTCTTTTTCACATTACTGCAAGTACACATCTATCTTAAATAATCTCTATATTTTTATCCAATAAGGGAGCACTGTTTTGTAAGGCCACCTGTGTTCTATCAGAGGGCATGTAAAGGTCAGACGACTCAACTTTAGCAGAAGAATTAGCTCTCGGGTGAATAACCGCTTCTTGCAGGTTGTGACCCTTTGAATTTTCCAGAAACATTTCCAAAAAATCAAAACTAGAGAACTAAGACAGCTGCCTTTAGAACTTCTATACTAACAAGGTTTCTGCAGGAAGACTATCTTCCTGGATTATCAACACAGTAACGAGGAACAGGTTAATTTATGCTGAGAAAATTATACAGCAACAACCACGTCACCTCCATTATACTGACTGTCTTCCTGGCTTCAATCTTTTACTTCTTAGGAAAGGTAAATATTGAGCCAAGAATAGACACTGGCCATGTGAGAGGCTCAGATGGACCTATAGATGCCTTCAGAGAAAATTACCCGTCCAGGCTAAAGTTCTGCTTAAAAACATCCCCAAATGAGCATATCTCAAAAACCATATACTGAGCAAATGAATCCAGATACAAGAGAACACCTACTGTATTATTCAATTTCCATGACATTCTAGACCAGGCAAAATTAATCTATAATGATAGGAAACAAATCAGTGGTTGCCTGGGGTAGGAGGTGGGGAGATGTTTGCAAAAGGCTAAGAGACTTTCTAGGGTATTAGACTCATTCTCTGTCTTTATGGGAGTAGTGGTTACATAGTATACATACATTAAAACTCACTGAACTTTGGACTAAAAATATATGTATTTTATTGTGTGTAAATGATAGCTTGATAAGGTTGATTAAAAGCAAAACCGAAACCAAAACAAAGCAAAACAGAAATCCCTCAAGACCTCAAAGAAAATGGGCTGTTTCCTCCAGGGTACCAGACTGGAAAAGAGGCACCTGTCCTTTCTACTCTCAGATATCCCAAAGATTATTTAGACTATTTTAAAATGCTAGAATTCTGTATCAGATAAATTCACCACCATCACCTTGATTTCTTCTCTGCCTCTTCTCCCAACACGGTGAAGTCAAGTGTAGGAAAGAAAAACCAGCTTTTCCATCATCATAGATGCTTAACAAAGTTATTATTTATAAGATAAATATTGGCTACAGTTTTAAAAATCTAGCTCTTTGAGATTTACAAATCTTAACCGTTAAACTATTGTCTCCCCTAGAATTTGGAAAAATTTATTTTGAGAACAAATAGCTGAGATTCGACATTTTTGTTTTCTGTGGTTCTTTCTTCCCCTGCTGGGGAAATGATAGATGTGAATGAACGTGAGTAGGAATGTGAAACACGTACATAAAGTAAAAACATTACCTTGTTGCATTTGCATAGTTATAATTTATACGCCCCCCCTTTAAACAATAATCTATTGTCAGAATCAATAGAATACAGTCTCCACGAAGGCCAGGCTATTTGTCTCTTTGTTTTGGGAATGTTGTTTTCACTAATGAATCTCCATGCCTAGAACAGTGGCTGGCAAGAGAAGGTGATGCATAAATGTTTGTTGAATGACTGAATAAGTTCTGGTGATCAGTATCCATTTCAAAGTGTCACTGTGCTGTGCTTTCTACAACAGAGCTTGGAGGGCGCTCATCAAGGTATCTGTAGTCAAGGATCATTATAATCAGTATGTCTTTTGTCTGAAATGGTCCTACCACTCCAAATGTATTGTTTGCCCTAACTTCATGGTTATTTCCAACAGAAAAGCCATTACTTTCAGCAGATTGTAATACACACACTTCATGGGTATGCCTCTTGGTGATCCTTTCAATATTATAACAGCGGATTCCTCAAGCCTCCTCACTGTAATTTAAAACTGGCTTTTCACTAATGGCCTCACATTGCCCCCTCACTCGGCTGTGGGCCTCTTCTCCAACTACCACTTCATTCCAAAACCGAAGGAAGAATCGACACCTTCCTGCTCTTTATGAGACCTCCAGGTCGTTATCCTACTGTGACTGCCCTGAAGAATAGCCAAACAATTGTTATATCAGAGCCATCTGCCAGTTTGTAGCTCTAAAAAATTAATTAAGGGACAGCATCTGTCAAAAATATATTGGTTTAAACCGACGGTAGCACAGCAGAATCTAAGCCATTTATGACAATCGGTGTGGGATGCACCCTCCTTCTGGCAGATCCAGTGCCTCACAGTGCTCTTGCCTTGTCAGGTGAGCAAGCAGGAAAGCACAGCAATGGATGCTTGCCTTTGTGGAAGGAAAGACCTGGCTGCAAGAAGGCTTGATATTCATGCATTTTTCTTGAATTGAACTCCCCATTAGTTACTTTAGCTACAAAGAGCAATTATCATCAGACTTGATATAAGCAAGTAAGAAGATGTGACTCCCTGTCCCTTCTGCATGTTGACTTTTCCCTTTTTTCTTTATTCCATGGGGCCCTCTAAGACATCGGAAATACGCAAGTTTTTCAATTTTTTACAGAATCGTGTGTGTGTGTGTCCACATGGTGAAAACATCATTAAAATAAAATACAATAAATAGATTCTTTTTTTTAAAAAGATATTATCTATTTATTTGACAGAGAGAGACACAGCGGGAGAGGGAACACAAGCA
>NW_024426935.1:0-4512 GCF_017311325.1 Ursus maritimus | reverse complement strand
CTCTCTCTCAAATAAATAAATAAATCTTAAAAAAATAAAGCGCCCTGTTAATTGCTTGATAATTAAACAATTTCAATCGTAAGAGACATAAGAGAGAGTTACTCTGATATTCGAAAGCAGCGTAAGTAGAAGTGCCATTTGTTTTTACTAGCGACCCAATTGATGGATGCTACACATTAATAAGGAACCAGCTCGAACACGTGCAATTATTTCCGTAAATATGTTACATGTTGTGTAGCACCTTTTAAAAGAGGATGGGCAGGTATGCAAACCAGATCATAACTACTCACATCTAATGCTGGCGTAGAAAGAAGAACATGGGTTGACTGGGCTACGTCAGCAGCGTGTAGGCTGTTATGATATGCCACGTCAGAATGGTAATGGTCTTCTAAAGTCATCATGTAGGTTACAAATGTATCAGATGAGATTTTGAATGTCTTTAGGAGGTCTCTTTCCTATGTAGTAAAATGGATTAGAAAATAAATAAGTGGATGTCCAAAAATGAGGAAAAAGTCAAATCAGGAAAGTAAACTGGGATGGAAAAAAAAATCATAAAGAGCCATCAAATTCAATAAGCAATACTCTCTCCTTTTTACTCACCTGGAAGATGGCATACATGATGCAGGTGAGGGGCCTATTGTGTGAATAGCCAGCCACATTGAAGATGTTAAGGCCCCATTTGTTCAGGTCTTCCAGCTCCTGTAATCAAAATTAGAGGAATTTAGGAATAAGGCCAGTTTTGTTAGCATGCTTCATTATTTTTATTTAGTTTTTGGACAATGGCTGGCTAAGTCTTTAGAGTGTCTATTTCGAGTGTTCTAGTTGCAGGAAAATTTGAAAATGGAATGGCCTAGGAGGTTGGGTATCCTCTTTATTTTAGTTACAAATTTCTGTATATTTTTTTCAGAAAAGGGAGAGTGTGTGCCTAATATACAGATTTAGTTGCTGACCTGTATTTGCCACACATCAGTCCTCAACCAAGTTGCATTCAGAGGTAGCTGCAAGTGCCTAGGGTCCCTCTAGCTCCATTTCCCTGTCTCTCCTCTTCACTGAGCACTGCCCCATTAGTAACAGCTAGAAAACCATCTTAGGGGAACTCCTTTACCCTTTGGTTATTATCACAAAGGGCCAGGTTGGGGAAACTCAGTTGCTAGAATGTGCAGAAGTCAACCCTAACTTAATGTAAAAGGTCATGAAGAATGCCAACCATGGATTATTCTATCTTAGAGCTCTTGGGCCACAGATTGACCTGGGAGAAACCTTATTTGGTCCTGTGTTGTGGGATTATTCCAAGATTATCTGATTAAAGGCGTAATTTATTCCATTCTGAATTCTTGCCCAGAACAAGGGATCTAGGCTCTCTCCAGAGGCCTGCCCCTTGCTCTAATGGCATCTCTCAGAAAGCCTCCCTGAATGTCTGTTTGCTCACAAGGAGCTCATTTCCTACTGTCACAAGGCTTCAAGGACCTCAGTGGTCACCTTAGACGACCCCCTAGGGGACGTGTGAATTCTGTGCCTTCCTCCACTGGTGGGGTTTGGGCTCTGAGTCAGTGCTGTCGACCTCTCTCATTTCTTCTTTAGCTCTGCCAATCAGTGCAGATTTTCCAAATAGTCCTTGGCATATAGTCCCAGATCTGTCCTCTGGGACAATTCAGTCCTGTCTCCTGGCCACCCTGTGGATTCTCCCAGTATGCCTTCTGTAGGATTCTCATTCATGAGGAACTTCCATTTACAAATCCAACTCTGAATTAAAAAAATTGGTCCTTTGTTGTCGGAAAAGGGTCTCAAATTCGGTGCCCAGCAATGGACAAAGAGGCCACACCAGCCGCCTTCTATAATTTAATCATAAAGCAACAATGATCCCTGCTATTTTCTAGTAGGTCGTTTTGGGCAGCTACCTGCCGTAGAGCAGAGAGCTGCATGTGCGCGCCCCCAGCTCAGACACACCTTGGCCAGATGATCTTCGTTTTCTGTGTTGACGCCAAAGCGTGAGATGCTTGTATTGTTCAAGCTTGAACTATGCATCAGTTTTTTCACACCACTTATCTGTGTCATGAGCTGTTGCTTTTTCTTCTTCTCTCGGTCTTTCTGGGTGGGAGACGGAATCTCCACATCATTCTGCTTGTCTGCAACAAGGGAAACATTTTTCAGCCCCTGCGTGCCAGTGAGAACCCACTGCAACATCCAAAACAACTTCTAATGTCCTGTAATGGATTTTACATCTTATAAAGGACGGTCCTACCTTATCCCACTTGATCTCCAGGACAATCCTGGGAGCCCGATGGGAGAAATAGGAAACTTTTTTTGTTTCATTTTATTGCGAAATAAACCGAGGCCCAAAGGAGTGAAATAAGTTGTCCAAGCAGGACAGGTAGGACTCAATCCTCCACCTTCTATCTGTAGCATAATTTAGAATTACGCTTCTATATTTTCAAGGTAGGGCATCAATATGTACATGTAAATTTTTTTAATTAAATAACTTATATGGCTGTATAATAGAAAAGGTTCATGTAGCCAGGTCCAGGTTAATAAAAACAGGCTTTATGTTCTGCTCTTTTTGTCATGTTTGTATTCATTTTTTTAATTTAAAAAATCCAAACAACTTTAACTGGATAAAACTTATCATTTCGGTTTAGACGAGCAGTCTGTAAGTTAGAGAAATAAATGGTTTATAATCTACAAATAATGACTTGAAACCTTGGCTTATTACCATCATTTGAAGTTCAGAGGAAAAGTACATCAGTTTTACTTCACGCTTTATTTTTATTCATTCTGCTAATTAATAATAAACGATGCCTCTCGTTTGTCACAGGCATTAAATTTATTAAACTATTTATGCTTATTAAATATGTATGCTGATCTCATTTACTCGTTTAAAAAATTCTGCTACAAGGTAATAGCAGAGCTACGATTAGGGACGAAAGTATCTACCTTCTCACAGAGGTTCTTCCCTTTATATCATGCTATTAAAAGTATCAGCAACCAAATATCCCATTTCACTTCACAGGGGGCTTTATCCTGAGTGCTTCTGAAAAAATGCATTAACTCTTTCAGGCCGCAGGGATGCCCGTGGGTGCCCGGAGGCAATCATTCATTAAACTGCTTTAACAGCTACTTCACTGAACTGAATGACACCCTGTGGCTGAAAGAGTTAATGCAGCTCTCAGAAGTTCTTACGTGTATCTCTGCTTGTTACAGTAAAAATTAGGACAAAGACGACTTCTCCATTAGAAAATGACGTATTTCCAGATGGCATGCTGGGACCTAGACTATTGGTTTCCAACTCTTGCAAGATGATGGCATAGGTCACATGTTTCCCCCAGAGACCTCTGCCTGCTCCCAGGGCCCTGTGGACAATGTAGCAAAGCCGAGCCAGCACAGGGACACAGAAGCAGGGCCCTGGACATGTCAGCACCTCGAGCAAGGCTAGTCTCTCTCCCTAGCATCCCCCGTGTTCTCTTTAGGGGCCCGCAAGCACCGAGCCTCGTCAGTCCATGGCTTTTGCCTGGAGAGGAATTTTACTGGTCATTTCAATTTGTTTAGGGGTTTCCAATCTGCATCAGCATCAGAAGCACCCAGGGAACTTTAGAAAATCACAGATTCATGAGCCCTACCCGGGCCTACTGAACCAGTATGTTTCAAAAAGCTTCCTAAATGACGCTGACGATCAGAGCCAGGTTTGGGAACCAAAAATAATCCCACACTCTCACTTTTCGGATGAAGTCAGCAATTTGTCCAAACTCAAAGGGCAATTTATTCAACAGATATTTATTTTGCAATTACTCAGTTCCAGACACAGTGACTTCATAGCAGAGAACCCAGGCCTTGAAGTTCCTGTTAAACATTTCTTTCTGGTCTCACAATCTCTGGCAAAACACACTACCTATTATGTTATTTCTGACATTACTTTTCTCTCTGTCACTTCACTCCTAATAATCATAACTTTTTGCTAAAATGAAAGGTCACAGTAGCCCCTGTCTTTCCCGACCCCGTTCCTCACCATTCCTCACGTCTGGTTATCTAAGAGACTGTCCAATTCCCCTAGGCCACAGCAGATAGAGAAACCTCTAGTGGGCCTAGCAGCTTTCCCCCGTGTTAACTAAAGATTCCTTGCAACAGCCAGTAATCGAGCGGAACCGCTACCGCATCCGGAACATCGCAGTAAAGAAGAGAGCCATTATTCACAGACAGCGCCAGTTCGACATTAATGGGTGTCTCCCTATACAGGCAGGCACTGGAAGAACTGATGGGTTTCCCTATTCTGAATTTCCTCTCTTAAAAGCTTAGCCGGGGCATTGTGGAAATAACCTGAAACACAGACTCAAAGGATCACCATAAACACTTAGTGGATTTATATTCACAGAATGGTTAGAATACAGTGGGGAAATCGTGGGCCAGCATAAAACAAAGAAACAAACAAACAAACAAAACGAATGTAAAATATGGTCATGTCAAAACACTGTTAAGGGCATAATTTTTTTAAATAATTTTTATTTTGTTATATTAGTCACC
>NW_024426934.1:0-4524 GCF_017311325.1 Ursus maritimus | reverse complement strand
TGAGGGCTCCACCCTCATGACCTAATCACCTCCCAAAGACCCCCACCTCCAAATACCATCGCACTGGGAATTAGGTTTCAACATAGGGATTCTGGGAATGTGGACATTTAGTCTGTAACACGAGGGTTCAATGAGATGCATTGAGTCCAGGGTCTGGGTGATAAACATTAAAGACTGTTGGTAAACTAATCAGGAGACCCTGTGATCCTCTTTTCAGTGAGTCTCCCATGGCAAGAACAGTTTGTCCCTGCAACCTTATGTCCTTTATCTAAACCTATCCCTTGGTTACTCTTTCTTATTCCCCCCTCCCTCCCCAACCACCTGCACATTCGGTTGGCTTCCAAAACAAAGGAAACCTGCATGCTCATGCTCACACCCTCTCGTCACAAGTAAAAACCATTGGTTAAGAGAGCATGTTTATTCCTTAAGGAAGTGGGCTCCAGGCTGAGGATGAGGTCACTGTGGCCCATACCACCGTGGGCTGCAGGCATTGCTTTTATAGGTGGTCATTCATAGCCAAGAGTGGGCAGCTAAAGGATGGCATCTGAAACACTGCCCAGGAGTCCTCCAATTGAAGAGGAGCCTTGATCTTCAGTTAATAGGTAGCTTAGCCTCTTGTAAGTGACTTCTGGCTCCTGGCTCTGAATCAGAATCTAGTCTAGGAATGCCTGCTGAATCCAGATCTCCAGGGGTTGGACCTGGCATGTAGAGTTTCAAAGCTCTACAGGCCATTCTGATGCAGGGATGAAGTTGCCACCTTCCATATTCTCTATGTATGTATTATTATGTGTGTGTGTGTATGTGTGTATGTGTGCATGCATTTTGTCACGTGAAAATCTAAGCACTCCTTCAGTGCTTCATTCAACACATGTTTATTAGGTGTCAGTGTGTGCCAGGTTCTCTTCTAGATGGGATATGGTGGTGCACCAAACACTCATGCTCATTTGAAGCTGCTTTTCTAGTGAAGAATCCAGAACATAAACAAGTAAACAAATGCCTGAAATAATATCAGATTTTGAGGAGCACCAATAAGAAAATAATGTATGGGAGGCAGGTGGGGAAGGACAGGACACTGTTTTGCTTAGGGATCAAGGCAGTCTTCCCCAAGGAGGCAACATTAGAACCTGAGTAAAGCGAGGGAACAAGCCACAGGGGAATATGATCAGGTGGTGGTGGTGGAGGGGATGTTCTAGGCGGAGGAACAGCCCTGTGCTTGGTGTGCTGGAGAACAGCAGGGCCAGTGTAGCTGGACTGGAGAGGGGCAGGGAAAGAAGTGCAGAGAGGGGTGGAGTCCAGACCATAGAGGGTGACAGACTATAAATAGGGCTTGGAATGTTTTCTAAGTGTGATGAGATGCAAGGTTTTAGGCATGAGAGTGACTTGATCTGATCTATGTCTTAAATGGATTATTCTGGAGAATGGACTACTGTGGGCCAAGGATCCCAGAGTCCCAATGAAGCCAGCTAAGAGGTAGATTTTCAGTCACTGTCCAAGTAAGTTTATGCATTTGCTGCTGGAAAAATATTAAACCAATTCTTAGGCAGTGTTGGCTATGCTTAGAACTTCAAAACAAAGTATAGAGTGTATGCCTTTTACACTTTGTCAAATAATTCTGTATATTTTTCAATATGATATCTGCAATGCTATTTCAACAACACCATAAGTTCAAACAAATTTGTGTTCATTTGCATTCCTATCTTTTTTCGTGTGTGCAATCCTTGCTAGTTTTATTACGGATTACAGTAAAAGAGGTAATTTGTCGGGGTCAAATTTCTGAGGCAGGCTTTTGACTAGATCTAGAATTTAGTGTTTTTCTGACAAATGGAGAATTTCATTTTCCTGCAATCTAATTATTTTCATCACTGTCGTTTGTAAATATTGTATCTTTTCTAATGACTGGTGCTTTTTATTTGCATCTGTATCACTTTATTAATCTTTTTGAATATAAGTAATTAAATGTATGTTATCGACTAAATGGTTGTGTCTCTCCGAAATTCGTATGTTGAAATCTAATCCCCAGTGTGATGGCATTTGGAGGTGTGGGGCCTTTGGGAGGTGGTTATGTGGGAGAGCTCTACCCTCATGAATGGGGTATGTGCTCTTATAAGAGGCCAGAGAGCTAGCTCACTTTTTCTTTCTGCTATGTGTTGTTGAAAAGGAGAAGTAGGCAGTCTGCAGCCAGGAAGAGGGTCTTACCAGAATCCAGCCATGCTGGCAGCATGATCTTGGACTTCCAGTTTCTAGACTGTGAGAAAAAAAGAATTCTGTTGCTTATATAAGCCACCCAGTCTATGGTTCTTTGTTATAACAGCCCAAATGTACTGAGACAGTGTGCATATTGGCATATGATTCATTTGCATTTGTTTTCAGTTTGTATGACCAAAATGGGTATTGACATTCCATGAATTGTCTAAGCAACATATTCTATACAAACCATAAGTAAAATATAGAAGAACCCAAAAAACCCCCACCCCACCTATATGTTTGAAAATTTACCAAAAACTAGCATAATTTTATTTATTTACTTATTTGGAGGGTTATTATTTATTTATGACAACTATCCCACATCCGTGATCCTCTCCAGTCAGAAGTTCTTTGAAACCATGTCATTGGCCTTGGCCAGTTGGAGGATGGAGTCATCTGACTCACCCATCCTGCAAATGGCCCCACAGGTAGCATAGGTTTTAAATTGGCTGTTGAACCTGCCTGTTCCCTGTCAGGCTCGGTCATATTCACCTGGATGGACATGAGTCCTTGGTGCCAGTGATGTTGCTGGCAGAGTATTTCTGTGATATATGGAGGTCCATGAATTCGCCAGCATCCTTCTGCATGTTGAGGCCATACCTGCTCCCACCTCTGCGAGCGCAGCAAGGAAGAGCTGCATCCCCATGGCCGCCAGAATGAACATTATTTTAAATGTTGCCTAAAATAACCTTTGATTAGACACTTTTCATGTAACACCTTATCAGATAAACAGGGAAAGTACTAGAAACATTATACTTGGTAATAAAAAGAATAAATAGATAAAAAACAAAGATGAGCCCTCAAGTAAAAACTCTGAAAATATAATAAAAAAATAGAAGCCATTGAAACTATGTAAGTAGACTCATTTGTGAAGTGTTTCAAAATTTTTGTGTCAGATGCCTGTAACATAAATGACAAGTAAAAATTCATGAACTCACTGGGCAGATACAATCATAACCAAGTATTTAAAGTGGACACCCTCATCAATGGGACAAACCAACTGCATGAGCCTCCTGATATGAGGTATGACACCATTCCTGTCATATTTCTGCCAAAAATTCATTACCAGAATCTCATTGTGAGGAGACAATACATGGACCCAAGTAGAGGGATATTCTACAAAATACCTTTTGTAGATTTTACCTTACTTTTCAAAAATGTCAAGGTCAGAAAAGAAAAAGAAAGACTGAAGAACTATCCTAGATTGAAAGGGACGAAAGAAATTCTTAGAGCTCAATGCTGTCAGTGATTGTTGATTAGCTTCTGACCAGGGAAACAAGCTCTGTTCTTTTATGATAAAGGACATCATTGGGATAGTTAGTGAAATTTGAATAAGGCCTGTTGATTTTATAATATTGTTATCAATTTTAATTTCCTGATTTTGATAATTGTGCTGCAATTATATAAGTGAATGTTCTTGATCTCCAGAAATACACATTGAAGCATTTAAGGATACAGGAGCATCACGTTTGCAATTTTCTCATAGATAGTACTGGAGGAGGAAAAGCTCTTTTTCCTCTATTCCTCCAGGTTCTCCAGCTGGGGTCCTGTACATTAGACTGACAAAAAATGGAATAATGAGAGAAAAACAAACAAGCCTATTAGCATGTCCGGCATGCATATACATGGGAGAAACTCAGTAATGGGTAACTCAAAGGGCTGGTTGGAACTTGGGCTTATATAGCATCTTAATAAAAGAAATAATACGTTTTAGAGAAGTGATAAAGACAAAGGAAAAGGGTTTTAGGCTTAAAGGTAGCAAATATAAGAAGGTGAATATGTGGGGCAACTACTGGAAGATAATTTAGTAAGGCTTATTTGTGCAGGTGTATCTCAGTGCCATCTCAGGTGATAAGGATGTCCTCGTCCTGGTTTGGGAAGCAGGGGACACCTTAATGGGGGAATTTATGTTCTGTTTTCAGGCAGGATGGCAGAAGGCAGAAAGCTCATTCTGTGTCTGCTCTTTTAAAAATTGCTTTCAGCTCACAATAATCCTTATGCTAGAGTAGCACATTTTGGGGGTGGCATATTCTGAATTCCTTCACTGTCCAAAAATAATACAAGAAAAAGAGATAAATCTGTGATAAGATGTTAGTATTGGGGGAATCTGGGCAAAGACTATATTTCATATTCCTATTGGAATTTTTTGGTGAATCTTAATTTATTTCAAATTATGAACTCTAAGTTGAGTTTAGGAGTTTATTTTCTGCCAATTTCAACCCCCCACCCCAACTAGTGTTTTCTAAATGGTAGGAAGAAGACTTCTTTTTTTTTTTTTTT
>NW_024426933.1:0-4533 GCF_017311325.1 Ursus maritimus | reverse complement strand
ACGCCGGCGGGGCTCTGAGCACATCACCGGGCCGTGTCGTGAGCCAGCTTGCCCATGCTCCCTGATGACCGCCAGGGGTGTGCGTGTCCGTGTCTGTCCCGTGGTGGGCAGTTCCCGAGGAGCAGGGATTGGGTTGCTGTTTTCTGAGCATCCCTCCAGCTGGGGCTCAGGGCCTTGCCTGGTGAGAACTGAACCGAGAAGCTGTATGCTGGGGGAAGTCATCAAGGGGACGTGACCGCCAGTGGAAACTATGAGCGGGACCCTGGCACTCACATGCTCCTCACCCTCACCCCTGTCCTTAAACATGCATTCCGCTCACCTTTCCTGCTCCCTGAGGCCACCCCAAACTCTCCGTTTATCTCAGCTGGGCAAAGGATCTCTGTGTCACTGGCCTTTCAAGTGAGGCCTGGTGGACAGCATTCGTTTTGGACAGGCTCCCTACTGATTACGTAACATGGAGCAAGTTACTTCATCTTCTAAACCTGTTTTTCTTCTCTGTAAAAGATGGACACCCCCCGCCCCAAGTTTCTTGCAGAGTGGAAATGTATTTATATGCCCGGTAGTACATAGGCACTCAGTAAATGATAGCTCTCGTTAAATATTTTATTTTGTGATATAAGACACATGACTTATTTGCTGGAGTAAAAGCTCTAACAAATGAGATTCCCTAGAAGATATCAGTCGCCCAACACAATTAACACACCTGCCGTGTGCTCTACACTGTTCCAGGCACTTAGGACACAGTAATGAACAAACAGACAAATGAGATGTGCTGTCTCCTGAATAATCAGCACAACGCCCTGGTAGGACTGACCCATAACTCTGCCTTCAGGCAGAACTTTCCAGCGTTTCAACATGAATCTTTGCTCCGGAGAAAACAAGGGAGCTAGAAGGCGAAACAAGAACAAAGGGATATGTGTAGGTGGCTACGGGCTCGGGGAGACTTCTCTGTCAAGAACTCCTGCATTACCCCGTCCCCAGACTCTAAAAGGGGCTCAGGGCCGCAGGGTGGGGTTGCAGCCATGCACTCCCCATGGCAATTGTCCTCGGAATATCCTTATTATCTGAAGATACATAAAATATTTTAACATGAAACCAACACAGAAATATTTTGAGGCAAATGCAAAATCCACGTGACGTCTTACAGTAACACATAAGACTCCAAAGAAATCGCTAGGTTCTGGTGAGCATTTTGGCTCCATGTCAGAGAGATTATATATTATGATTTAATATAGAAGCTTCATGCGAAATTCTGGGAGGGAGACATTTATTTTGTATTCCTTCTCCAACGTATAGAAACTGTTTTAGACTCTGATCTTGTCGTGAGGTTGTTTTAACCCCTCTGTGAACAGAGTGGGGGGAAAGGAGTGTCTTTTCACTGCTTTACTCAAATCTGATGGTGTAGGGCCATGATATGAGTCTGCAGGTGCTCCGATCTCTGCCTGTACTTACAGTTCAATAGGCCAGGGACTATGTCCATTCAGTTCCCTGTCTGTAGTCCCTGCTTCTCTTCCACACAAAGTGAAATTATGTTAAAGCTTCTAGAAGAATCACAAATCACAACAATGTTCAATAGAAACAAGGTCATCAAAGAGAAAAGACATCTAAGGACTATTCAAATTGCCCAGTGCTTGGCAATGCCCACAGTGGTACCTGCTGTTGATCGAGTCCCTGCTCCCAGGAAGCCAGGGACCCCTGGACCTGGGCTTCAGGACAACGTGTCGACAGCAAGAGGCTATTCTCTGTTCAACTTTGTGAAGGAAAACTCTTCTGTACTTGCCCTGAGAGTTTTCAGTCTTGGCCAATAAATGCTGAATTCAATAAAACAACTATTTTTTTTTTAATGTTTGCTCAGTTACAGGTTGAGTCAGCCCTGGAGATGGCTGGCATCCCCGACAACCTGACCAGTGAGCAATAATGATGACTCACTTTGTATAATGGCTTTTGAATGACAAAAGTCTTGTTCACGTATTATTCTCCGTAGTCCACACAACAACCCTATTTGGCAGAGATGGGGACGAGTCCCCCCACACCGAGCCCCCTTACCTCCCATGATAGCATCATCTGCAATTTTTAGATGGTCTTTCAGAATAAATGCCCCTCCAAGGCTCCCCTGATTTATAGTTTCATTCTGTGTGGCCAGAGAATATACTTCGTATGATTTCAATACTTTCAAGTTTATTGAGACTTGTTTTATAGCCTAACATATGGTGCGTGGTCCATCCTGAATAGTGTTCCATGCACACGTGAGAAGAATATATACTCTGCCATCGTTGGTGCCCTGTAGATATGTTTTAGGTTTAGTTGGTTTATAACGCTGTCAAGCCTTTCATTTCCTTGTTGATCTTAAGTCTACTTGTTCTAGCCATTACCGACAGTGAGTATTCAAATCTCTGTTATTACCAAATTGTCTCTTTGTCCCTTCAATTCTGTCCATTGTTGCTTCATGTGTTTTGGGGCTCTGATGTTGCATGTATGTTTATAATTGTTATCTCCTGTTGAACTGAACCCAAATCAGGTGCCCTTCTTTGTCTCTGATCACAATTTTTGTCTTAAAGTCTATTTTGTCTGGAATTAGTGGCTACACTCCAGTCTCTCTTGGTTATTGTTAACATGGTCTATCTTTTTCCAGCCTTAACTTTCAACCCATTTGAGTCGTTGAATGTAAAGGGTGTTTTGTAGACAATGTATAGTTGAAACACTTAAATAAATCATTATGCCAATCTCTGGGTCTTCAAAGGAGTGAATGCTTCATGTAATTCCTGGCAAACAAGACGTGCTCTGCCATTGTGTATGTGTTTTCTACATGTCTTTTTTTCTTCCTCTGTGCCTTCATTATGGCCTTCTTTTCTGTTACACAGATGCTTTTTTCAGGTACCGTTTAATTTCCGTGTCCTTTATTTTATCATTTTTTGAGTTATTTTCTTAGTGATCGTACTGGGATTGAAATGCACATTTTAAGTTATCATCATGCAGTTTACCAGTTTAATTACAACAGTGAACGCTGTGCATAGCTCCATTCCCTTCCTGCTCCTTTGTGCTATTATTATCATGCAATTTATATTTTTACATATTTGAAATACACCCAATTGAAGACTTGGGCAGTGCACATCAGGAGCAGCAGAGATGGAGCAGGGAGGTGGAGTGCAGTGAAGCAGGTGCCACAGGGAAGAAGATCAAAGTGCAATGCAACAACAACAACAACAAAACCCCAAACTTCGAGGAATGTGGAGAAAGGAGAAATTCATAGAGTTGTGGCTAAGACCAGAGTTAAGAAACGAACGAAAGGAAAGTTTTAGACTGTTTTTTTAATACTTTCAGTATTTTTTTAAAAAGTAATGTCTACACCCAATATGGGGCTTGAACTCACAACCCTGAGATCAAGGGTCCCAGGCTCTACTGACTGAGCCAGCCAGATGCCCCTATTAGTTTTTTTTTTTTTTTTTTTAACCAGGAAAGGAAATTTAATTTAACTTTTTTCAATTTTGAATTCCAGTTTCTGCTTAGGACCTTAATAATAGGTGTGAAATCATACTGTTCTATTTGGAATATTGTATAACATTCTCTGTTGAGAAATTGCCAAGCTCAAGGACTCCGTAGCTGGAGTTCCCATGTTCTAATCCTCGCTCTACCATTTCTAAGCTATGCTGTCTTGGACGAGTTACTTAATAATTTTTGTGCTTTGGTTTATATTAGGAACAATATTAGTGCCTCGAATTTGGCTTTGAGGACAATGACTCTGTATATCTGCCTTTTCTTCTGATTCTATGGGTTGTATTACAGGTGTATGACTTCTGTGCAAAGAGTTCCTCTCTGGGGTTCAGGAATAAGTAGGCAGAGGTTTTGATGGGGAGGAAAGAAGAGGCTTCATTTAGGCCTCGTTGCTGTATGTTCAACCTAGCTTTGACCAAAAACGTTTGCATTGGACTATTAGGTCTTTCCCAGGTTATTAACTAAACCAGTACTTTATTTTGTATCTTGTTACAATTCCTTGTGCTCATCTGCCATCCGTGGCAAGCATGCCTGTGTGGGGGAGGGGCCGGCTGTAGTGACATTCAGCTGTCGAAACCCCAGCATGACCTTGCCATCAGGAGGCGTCTGTGGGATTTCCTGTCTACCGATCATCTTCTCCAGGACAAGGTACCCTTCCGCCCGCCACATATACATCCCAAACATTGCTATTTTGAAAGCTTCCATAAATTATAGGGATGAAGGCATGGGATAGTTAACGATCTCATTAAAGTCCTGATGGTCTTTATGGGAAATATCCTGTAACCAGATTAATTTTTTCTAAGGCCTGTTCTTTTAGGACCTTGGGAGATGCTCATCATTTGATTAATGAGGGGCTTACAAACACTGCTTTAGCTGGTTTTTGAAGGTCTGTATAGACCGAGGTGTTTGAGAGGCTATGCAAAATGCATCTATTCGTCCTCTTGCAAAGCAAAGAAGACTTTTAGTCTTGAACTCATCTTGGTATTGCTATGCATAAGCGGAGAACACTACCATTGCTGAATCCTTCCTCTGTGTCTACAT
>NW_024426932.1:0-4544 GCF_017311325.1 Ursus maritimus | reverse complement strand
TTGGAAGAGTTTGAAAAGGATTGGTATTAATTCTTCTTTAAGTTTTTGCATAATCCACCTATGAAGCCATCTGATCCTGGGCTTTTCCTTGTCATAAGGTCTTTGATTACTGACCCAATCTTCTTACTTATTATTGGTCTGTTCAATTTTTCTATTTATGGATGATTCAATCTTGATAGATTTCATTACTTCATATATTTAAAGCCTGTATTGTTGTCTTCACTTTTGAAGAAGTAGTTACCTTCTCTAATCTTACTGACTGGCTTCAAGAAAAGCCATAGCCAGTCAGCCTGGTTAGAGATTCTGGTAGTCTCTCAGACCTTTTCTACTGGTGCCCCTGCTCCACTGTTCTTATTCCTTCTTTGGATGGAAGATTAGAATTGCATGCTTCCCTTTAATTCTGCAAAGCCCTCTTGCATACTGAGTCTTTTGTTTATTTTCTCCAGGGAAGTGCCTGAAGTATCAAGGTTGTATGCCATCTCCCAATGCAACAGATTTGAGCCAGTTGCTGATGTTTGTGTGTTACACATGGGAGCTTCTGGAAGGTCTGTGATGACTCAACGCCATCCAAAGAGCTTTCTTTGTGGTCAGTCGGCAGGGGCGTGCCTGTTGCTGGTCACAGGGGGGCACACAGAGAGTGAGCATCTACTCACTGTGGGGTGCCCGTATGAGGGGTCCCACAGAGGTGTGGGTGGGGCACTCAGTGGAGACCCTGAGCATGTTTAAAGGATCCACAGCCTATTGTTAAGATCCCCTGTGTGCTGTGAGCCCCACCCTTCTCTCTGCTTCTAGTGGTCCTGAGATTTCTCAGCCATGTCAATCCCTTCAGTGTTTTGGGTAGGGCAAGAAAGAAATGGACCTCTTGGACAATATGCTAAATGATTGGGGAAAACTGGGGGCACACTTTGCTGTCACTCTTCCCCTTGGGAAAAATCAAGAACTGAACTTTCTTCCCACAGAGTTGTGCTTCCTTGAGGGGTGACATCGGTGAAGTGAAAACTGCTCTTCTCTTTTTCAATGCATCTACTCTCAGCTTTTTTGGTCCACCAAAGGTGCTGGAACTTCTTGGGTTTACTCTTGGCCTCCCATAAAGGTATTCTCATCTGGGACTATTGTTAAAAATCATTGTTTCTGTGGGAGGTACAATTGCTGAGATATCCTATTCCTCCATCTTGCTGACATCCTTCCCAATCTTAGTTTACCAAGGATTTTATCATGACTTTTTTTTTTTACATCTATTGAGGTAGTCTTACAGGCTTTCTATTTTAATCTATTGATATGATGAATGATGTTCAAAGATTTTTTTGTGATATTAAATTTTCCTTGAGTTCCATAGGTAAACTTTAACTTCATCATATATATTTTGTGCTTTGAAGACTATTATATATTTAGTTTGCTAATTTTCTATTCAGAATTTTTGCACTTATATCCCAGGCCAGTATTTCTCATTTCTTCTGACCTTATGTGGTTGTGATTTCAAATTTATGCATTATAGAATGAATTGGGGACCCTTTCCAGTACTTCTTGACACTTTTAAAGATTTTATATAAGATTAGATGATCTGCTCATTGAAAGCTTGTTATTACTCATGTGTAAAACCATTTACAATTGATGTTTTCTCTGGAGGGAAATTCTCTCACCAATAGTTATTTTTTTCCTACTACAAGAAACTATAACTTAAAAAATTAAAACTTACGATTTCTTAACTCTATTTCGTCCAACTTTAAAAACTTACATTAACTTTGTAACTTGACACTCTGAAGACAAAATTACATCAAACAATGTAAATTAAAGGATGAAAGCTATGTATCTTTCAAAAAATCTTAATTTAAAATATTATCTCACCCACAGTATATTCATTCATGTTTTTCTAAGGACAATGCTAGCAGACCTGCATTACTATTTCTCTTTCTGTTTACTACTTCTCTTGTCCAAAATTTGCACTATTGTAATTATAGTTGTATTAAGTCAAGTAATTGCCCCATTTGCAAAACACTTATAGTTATTTACTTGCTTTTTAAATTTTTTTTTCTCACTTTTTGTTATGGTAAACTTAAACATCAGAAAGGGCTTAATATGTATCTGATATATTCCTCATCCAGCTTGAATAACTATCAAATTATAGAAAATAGTGTATCAAATATACAGTCACTTGCTACTCTCCTTCCCCAGATGATGAAGTTAATATCAAAAAAAAATTTTTTTTTTTCATTTTGAATACATCAGAATGTATCTCTAACACAGTAGTTCTAACAGTATGGTCTGGCTGACCTCTGTTGGTCCCCACCACCCTTTTAGGAATTTATTTTCAAAATAATAAAGATGTTGGTTGCCTTTTTCTTTCTCATCCTCATGAGTAGACAGTGAGGTTTTCCAGAGGCTACATGACATGTGATATCACAAAGGAACGAATGCAAAAGCAGATATTAGAATTCATCTGTTTTCTATAAAGTTTTTTTAAAGATTTACAAAATGTAAAATAATGTCACACTTCTATTTTTCTTGTTTTGAAAAATATACCTATTCTTAAGAAAATATGTTAATGTTTACTAGGTTATTATTTTTATTTTAAATGAATTAATTAATACTTTATTTTAATTTTTGTGTTTTAGTTTACAACACATGCATATCAATAGCCACAAGCCACTTAAACAAAATAACTTTAGGGTCCTCAATGATTCTTTATAGTGCAAGAGATCCTGAGACCCAAAAGTTTGAAAGCAAGTGCTCTCATGTATGATACCACTCTTAGGTAAAAACTAATAACAGTCTTATAAGGTCATAAAATAGTCCAGTCAGAATTCAAATTTCTTCCATTTGTAATCATTTCTTAAATTTATTGAAATCAGAAAGCAAATGAGGTCTATATGTCACAATATAAATCCCTTTAAGTCTATAAATTCCTTTCCTCACTGGTTGTCGTTTGTGGTTGTTGTGTTTTCTTCAATTTATTTGTTGAAGAGAGTAGGTTGTTTTTTCTGTAGAATTTTTGCAGTTTTGTTTTTGCTGATTACATCCCCATGCTGTCATTTAACATGCTCCTCTGCTCGGTACATTTTCCATATAATATTACTTATATAGAGAGGCATGAACAGATTCAAAGTTAATATTCTTGGCAAAACACCTCGTAAGTATTATAATGTAAAGGTTTTCTCCCCCCCTCCTTTTAAGAAGTTACTAATCATTGGTGATCATTACCTAGAACCATTAATTTGCCTGAGGTTACAAAATGATGATATAATAAGCCTGTTATTCCTTAAGTTAGTAAACAGAATACCTCCATAAAAATAAATTTTTTGTCTTTAACTATTTCATCTATGTGGGACTATTTTCTTCTGCAATTCAGAATAACTGCAGAAAATTCGCTAAATCTATTTGGTCTCTTTGTAGACTATCTCCACTCCGTAGATAAAACAGCACATTTGTGATAATAATTAGAAGATAATCTTCACACCAAAAACCAGTTAAATCAGTAGTAAAGAACTTAACTCTCTTCTTCAGTCTGCCCTTTGGGTTGGGAGGTAGAGCAGGCAGGAGACTAGTGAAAGAAATATCTTCTCACCAAAAAATATGTGAAGTGTTTTACTTAACATACTCTCAGAAAATCTATAAACAAAAATCTATAAAATCTACAAACAAAATCTCAGAAAATCATGGTGTATTTCTACTTGTGATTTCATTTTGTTGAAAGCTACCTTTGTTCCTTAGGGACTGGACTGAAAACCTGAAATAGACTCTACTGGTGTGTGCTGTAACGACTTTAAAAAAATCACCTTCTACAATACCAGCAATTTCACTGCCAGCCCTGGAGAAGGCCATTAATTTTTATGACACTGTTTAGTCCAACAGCAGCAGAGTGAAAGTGAAATGCACTTGGAGCAGTAGATGTTGTTAGGGCCTCCTGCAGGATACTGGTTCATCTGGCCCACACTGTCAAGTTGTCTGGCTGTCCATTGCCTAAGTACTGGTGTATATTCTTCACACAGATGCTGTATATTTTGCTTTCACTCTGCTTAAATTGTCAGCATAAATTCAAGGCAGCACGTATGTATGTTATCTAAATTCTTAAGTGTTTCATTTCTTGTGAATAAACAGCAACATATGACACATGATTTTTTTTTTTCTTTCTCTAGTTTCTGCTAAAAACTTCAAAGAGGCTGAGAAGACATGTGAATTGTCATGATTCTAAGGGTGCAGTCTGTCAGTGTTTTCCATCAGGCTTCTTCAAAAGCTGGTTGAAAGTGTTTGGTAGATTGATTCAGAAAGGAGTCTAAGGATACATACTTCAGAGGAGCCTGAACGTGCTTGTCACAAATTCACACTTCTGTGTCCTTTTTTCCAATTCAAAAAGGGTGAACAAAATAAATAAACTTAAAAAAAAAAACCCAAAGGGATAATATAAAACATAAATTCAACAGTGACAAACTTCAGCTCTTTAATTCTAAACATTCTTATTGGAAATGAAAGGATTTCAGAATACAAGAAAAATGTCCTATGTGGCCAGAGACAAAGGCATAGTAATAGCCAAGCCAT
This sequence comes from Ursus maritimus, assembly GCF_017311325.1. Classification (NCBI taxonomy): domain Eukaryota; kingdom Metazoa; phylum Chordata; class Mammalia; order Carnivora; family Ursidae; genus Ursus; species Ursus maritimus. Next base: position 11 of record NW_024426932.1, on the reverse strand, counting down.
GAAAATTTGCA
>NW_024426931.1:0-4549 GCF_017311325.1 Ursus maritimus | reverse complement strand
TGAATCACTGACCTCTATCTCTGAAACCAGTAATACATTATGTGTTCATTAACTGAATTTAAATTAAAAAGAAAGTCAGACACCCCCCAAAAAAAAACTTTGATATTTAATCCTGAAAAAATATGCAAAAAATACAGTTATCTAGCATATAGATTTAAAATTCTGAATAAAATATTGAAATTATTTTTTAGAAAAGACTACTCAAATCATGGTTAGCCGTTTCTAAAAATAACATGCACTTCTCACTTCACGCCACTAGATGGCAAACCTATACATAAATAAACCAGGAAATGTGTGTAAAGGAGGAATGAATCTGGTTAAAATAAGCCTTGGCAAATCCACACATTTGTGACATTTGAAATGGAGAAAATGGAGAGTACTTGGAAAACCATTATCCTTCGGACTATGAAAAAATGGTTTGAAAAATTAATTCTCCCACAGTTCGGTGTATCCGTTTCCTAGAGGTAACAATGTACTACGAAGGAATGACTTAAAACAACAAAGATGCATGAATTCACAGTCGTGGAGGCCAGATCTCTGAAACCAACATGTCATCAGGGTTGGCTCCTTCATTGGGGCTCTGAGGGAGAATCTGTCCCCAGATCTTGTCCTAGCATCGGGTGGTCGCCAGCCATCCTTGGTGTCACTTGGCTTGAGAACACATCCTTCTGGTCGCCATCTCAGCCTTCCCCTGGCCTTCTCCTCCATGTCTCGTCCTCACACGGCCTTCTCAGAAGGAGTGTAGGGCCCACCCTAATCTAGTGTTGACCTCATCTTAACTAATCATATCTGCAAAGAGCCTGTTTCCAAATAAAGTCACCTTCTGAGGCTTGTAGTGGACTTGAATTCTGGGGAGATGCTATTCAGCCCAGTGTGCACACCGCAACACCCATGCTGGGCGGCCAGGCTTGAGCCCGGGTTCACCCCAGCCAAGCTGCGAGACCCATGGACAAGTCCTGTAACCTGTTTAAGCTCCATGTCTTCGTCTTGTAAAAAAAAAAAAAAAAAAGGGGGACCATAACGGTGTACGTCTCAGCATCGCTGTGAGGACTGAATGAGGTAATAACATGCGATGCACTCCATGCCTGGCACGTAGTAATCACACCCTAAATGCTAGCCGTTACTACCACCATCATTGTTATTTTTGCAATTCAGAAACACGTTTCCATCAGAACCTGAAATAAGAGGTTTTCGGGTCTGAGTTTGACAAAATGAGGAAGGGATGAAATGCACTTCCTCAAAGACCCGGCCTTGTTTCCTACTGTCTCCCCTCAGGGAAAGGGCCCTGGAGCTCCTATGTTTTGGGTTTGTTTGTTTTTTTTTTTTAATTATGCATTTGTTTGTATTACTGGGTCTGCTGTCCAAAAAGGCTCTGTGATGGCAATGTCCTGGTGTTGTCTGCCTGCTTCCTGGAGTTCTCAGTGTACCCACGAAGGGTCCGTCCCTGGGAGAGCTAAGGACGACGCAGCGTTTTAGTAAAGGGGTAATTAGGGAGTGACGAGGTGCAGCCAGTTGTCCACCCTGACGAACCAGCTGGGGACAGGCTAGCTAAGTCCTGCCTAGACACACGGAAAGGGAAGGCCAGGCTGGGTTTGGGCAGGACAGCAGTTGTGACAAAATAATCATGGTCAGAGGCTAACGCCAGACGTGGGCCTGGTGGATGAAAGTGATACTCCAGGGGACGAGCCCTCCAAGGCATGCAAGGGAAGGGGTTTGGAGATGACCCGAGAATGAGCCAGTCGGAAGATGGCTTCCAGACAGAAGCTGGTCCCAGAGAAGCGAGAGTGAAAAGAAAAGGTCTCTTTCCGGAGCAGCCAGGCTCAGTGGAAACACAGACTCTCAGAACCCCCACCTAGATGCCCCCTTGGCACCTCCAATGTCCATGGTCCACAAACATCCCCCTGACCGGAAGCCCGCCCTGACGTCTGCATTCCCTTTCTCCAAGAAGCCTCCCCGGGCTCACCAGCCAGAAGCCGGGGATCATTCTGGAATCCTCCCTTGCCCTCATGGTCCGTTCCTTTGGGCTCAACAACTTCAGAGTCACATGAACCCGCCCCCTCTGCCTCTCCTACTAACTGCAGAACAAAGCCTTCAGCATAGAACGCGAGGCCTTCGTAATGTGAATTCCGGGTACCTGTCTAGTCTCGCCTCCCCTCCCCTCCATGGCTCCTCACAGTCCCTCTGTGATGGACACACGTGACTGCTGAATGAACATAGGGATGAATAAATGCATCACCACAAGCACAAGCAGGTTTGTCGTCTCCAAAGGGGTGACATTTGTCCACAAATATTTTGCGGTCAAAGTCTACCTTTTAATAAATCACTCTGGGGTTTTCTTGTTTAATTGAGAGTTCATCATGTATATAGAGGGTCCCTGTCCACGGTGAGACTAGAGACTGCGTCTTCCTCAATCCTAGCAGAGAACCTCCCACACTGATATCGATCCAACGGCGAGGTTCATTTCCAGGCCCTGGGGCTTCACTATGGGGTTTCTTCCAAGGCTGAGTCTTAGGCATCGACCCTGATCATCCGCCTTGTACGTTGTAGCAGCAGAATGACAGGTGCGGATGGATGGCCCTTCTTCTGCCAAGGACGCCCGTGGCAGGCAACTCTAACACAGGGGCAGGAGCGAGGAGGGGGCCTGAAGCAACGCGTGTGGGACGGACGCAGGGGAGGGGCTGAGGTTGGTTTGTGGGTAGAACCTATTGTAAAAGTCCAGGAGATGAAGCCAGAGCGGGGTAAGCCAGGTGAGATATGAAGACATCCGTGCTGGAGCTCGCAAGGGCTCGATTCACAGGGACACTCCACACGGGTCTTCCTGTGGACTGCAGTGTGGATCCCTAAAATTCGTATGGTGCAGCCCTAACCCCCAGTGTGGTGGAATTTGGCGATCAGACTTTTAGGGAAGTAATGAAGGTTAAATGAGGCCGTAAGGGTAGAGCCCTAATCCAGTAAAAGCACTGTCCTTGTAAAAAGAGAAAGGGACCCCAGAGCTCGCTCGCGCTCTCTCTTCTCTCGCTCTCCCTGCTTGTGCGCACAGAGGGTGGGCTACCTGAGGGGGACACAGCAAGAAGGCATCTCTGTGCAGCCAGAAAGAGAGCTCTCAGCGGGAGCGAGATTTGCTGGCACCTTGATCCTGGACTTCATCGCAGTCAGTCTGCGCTGTTAGGACAAAGTACCACGGGCCAGGTGGCTTGTAAATAACCGAAACTCATCTGCGGAGGCCGGAAGTCTGAGCTGAGAGTGCCAGCCAGCTCGGGTGAGGGTCTTCCTCTGGGCCGGTTGCACACTGCTGACTGCTCCTGACATCCTCGCATGGTGGGCAGAGAGCTAGCTTGCTCTCTGGTGTCTTCTTATAAAGCCACCAATCCCATACACCAGGGCTGCACCCTGATGACCTAATAACCTCCAAAGTCTCCGCCTCAAACGTCATTACACTGGGATTAGGGTTTCAACATATGAATTTAGGGAGGACACAAAGATTCACTATGGGGCAGACTTCTAACCTCCTGAACCATGAGAAAATACACGTCTGTTGTTTAAGCCACCCCCAATCTGTGGTATTTTGTGGGGGCAGCTGAGAAGACGAGGACAGATATCTTGAAGGACCTGTCCCCGCCCCCAGGTAAGTAGCACCCCAGTCCGCCCGTAGAGGACGCACAGTGTGAGGGCTGCAGAAGACGGCCCCTACAGACAGACCTACACTAGGTAAAAGGACGAATGTGTGACTATGCTCCTCAGTATCCACGAAGCAAAGCAAAGGAGGATATCCTGAAAGGAAGTGTAAGCAGTTCATCCTTCCAGATCTTTCTCTGAGGAAGAATTATTTAGGGACCTCACAAAGCAGGGCATTGAAGCAGGGATTCAAGTAGTTTTGGAACTCAGAAACATCAGGATGGCCAGTCACACTGTCCCTAAATGATTGGCTTCAAAGTGTCTGTCTAGGTTCTTTCTTGTTCTTCTCCCATTTGCTGGCTGACCTGGACCAGACAGCTCCTATTTCAAGGTCAACTGTCTTACCTCCATGGCCGAGAGGCTCTCTGTATGCTTCACTTTGAAGATTTGGGAAATTATAGCCACGGTGAAACCAGACATCTCTAGATCTCTGGTAGGTCTAATAAATGGATAAACTCCTTCCATCTTTTTCTTTCTGCGGAAAAAGTCCTTTAACAAAATTATTGCTTCTACTCCGTGAAGATGCAATTAGGAAAACCGTTTCCTCCGATCCATCTTTTTGACTATTTTTCCCCTGCAATCCAAAAAGAATTTACTTATATGTCTGCTAAAAGTTAATAAAACCATTAACTTGTTATTAAAACATTTTTAAAAACCAGCCATTACATAAACAAGTTGGTGTTTGTCCCTACAAGTTCCCCAACAATGTACGCATATGAAAGGATGCTGTAGTTAAGCCCCCTGTGTGCAGAAGATTGGAAATGCTCTCCTCTGTGTCTGTGAGTAGTGATAGGGCTTGACTTTTTATTTTTTATTTTATTTTTATGAAAGATTTTATTTATTTTACAGAGAGAGAGCACAAGCAGGGGGAGCA
>NW_024426930.1:54533-113569 GCF_017311325.1 Ursus maritimus | reverse complement strand
AAGAATTAATAAGATCGATATACCTCTGGCCATACTTATTCAAAAAAAAAGAGAAAGGACCCAAATTAATAAAATCGTGAATGAATGTGGAGAAATCATGACTAATACCGAGGAAATGGGGACAATTATTAGAACTTCTTACCAGCAGCTATATGTTGAAGCAGTAATCAAAAACCTCCCAAAAAATAAGGATCCAGGGCCAGATGGCTTCCCAGGGGAATTGTAGCAAACACTTAAAGAAGAAATCATACCTGTTCTACTGAAACTGTTTAAAAAATAGAAATGGAAGGAAAACTTCCATATTCATTCTATGAAGCCATCATTACCCTGATCCCAAAACCAGACAAAGACCCCATCGAAAAGGAGAATTACAGATCAATATCCCTGATGAACGTGGATGCCAAAATACTCAACAAGATCCTAGCCAGTAGGATCCAACAGTACTTTAAAAGGATTATTCACCACGACCAGGTGGGATTTATTCCCGGGATGCATGGGTGGTTTGATTAGAATTTCCCTGATGCCTAATGATTTTGAATATTTTTTCATGTGTCTGTTTGCCATTTGTATGTCTTCATTGGAAAAGTGTCTGTTCATATCTTCTGCCCATTTGTTGAGTTGATTATTTGATTCCCGTGCATTGAGCTTGAGAAGTTCTTTGTAGATCTTGGATACCAGTCTTTTATCTGTAGTGTCATTTGCAAAATTTCTTCTCCCATTCTGTGGGCTGCCTCTTAGTTGTATTGACTGTTTCCTTGGCTGTGCAGAAGCTTTTTATCTTTTTTTTTTTTTTAGAATTACCTAATAAGTATTTTTTTAATGTTTTTATATTATATTATGTTAGTCACCATACAGTACATCCCTGGTTTCTGATGTAAAGTTCGATAATTCATTACTTGCATATAACACCCAGTGCACCATACAATACATGCCCTCCTTACTACCCATCACCAATCTATCTCATTCCCCCACCCCCCTCCCCATTGAAGCCCTTAGTTTGTTTCTCAGAGTCCATAGTCTCTCATGCTTCATTCTCCCTTCTGATTACCCGCCGTTTCTTTATCCCTTTCTTCCCTTACCGATCTTCCTAGTTCTTATGTTCCAGGGATGAGAGAAATCATATGATAATTGTCTTTCTCTGCTTGACTTATTTCACTTAGCATTATCTCCTCCAGTGCTATCCATGTTGCAGCAAATGGATGCTGATGTATGCTGACATGGGAAACATTTCATTGAGTCAGTAATCTCCCATAATCTGCATTCTTGAGATTGGATTTTTTTTTTGAGCAAGTTTCTGTTTTACCTTTCTCTTCTACCATCCATCCTCCAATTCACTAATTTGTTCTTCTGCCTCATTTACCCTGGCTGTCAGAGTGTCTAGTTTAGACTGCATTGATTCATAGAGTTTTAATTTTTGCCATACTCGCTCTCATTTCGCCCTTAGAGATTCTATATTTTTTGTTAATATTTTCATTAATGTTTTTTTTCAAAGCCTACACAGCATCTTGACCATTGTTACTCTGAACTCCATTTCTGACAATTTGGTTATATCCATATCCATCATTTCTGTGGCAGAGGCCACAGACTTATTATCTTTTCTTTGCTGGGAGTTCTCCTCCTGTCATTCTGATGAGGAGAGGTTGCGAGGATGCCCAGGGACTAGAATTATTGACCGGAGACGAGCAGTGTGCACTTGTTTTTATAGGGACCTTAGGGATGTGGGCTTCTTTATTTTTCAGCCTGCCTTCTGGGGGAGGGGCCTGCTGCACTGATATTGAGAACACAACCCTGTTTGGTAAATTTGCCCTGTCCCCTGCTAGGGGGATGGGGATGGGCACAATGTGAGCTGGTATTTCTGGGCTGTTGTTCTCTGGCTGCTTTCCCTGGCGGTTTCTGTGACTCTTCTGAGAGTCAGAGCAATAGTGGCTGAATCCGAGCCTCTGTCTCAGAACAGAGAGATTGCAGTCTGCTCTCCCACTGAGCTCTCTTGGCCACTTTCTCTGTTTCTGTCAGTGCTGCCAAAAAAACTTGCAGTGTCCGGGATGTGCAACCCACAGCCGTGTCCCAGCCTCACTTCCATGGCTGGTACATCTCTGTCCTTTGTGCTTCTAACACTGCCAGCCGCCCCCAGTTCCCGTGCTCTCCGAGCTCCCTGTTTCAGTATGGTTCACATATGCTCTGGGCGCTGCATGGCTCCCAAGATCTGGTTTTTAGTCTGATTCCAGGAGCTCCGATTTTTCAGTCGTCACATGTGTGTTCCTGGGCTCAAGGGAAGAGAGCTCAGTCTGCTCTTTCATGGGTGGTGGTCCACAAGTCCGGCCCACTCCCCAGTGCAATGGCCACTGCCTCTGGCCCCGAGCATGTCAGCTCCCTCCCCCTTCCATTTATCCTCTGATATCTATGTACGCAGATTCATGGCTCCCCATTTCATATCTCAATATTCAGCACTGGAGATGTTCTTTACTAGAGATCCAGATGTATCTTCCTGCATCTCAGGCTGATTCCTGGGTTTTCTGGATGGTCTGGTAGATATCCAGCTCGGCTAGGGACCAGCTGAGAAAGGGTGTCCTACTAGTCCGCCTCTTTCTCCTCCCTATTTTTCTCTTTCTAATGACACACACGGAAATGTTTGTGGATAAAACTATATATGATGCCATGGGTTTTAATGGTCAATAGAAAATATTTTTCACTTTATTGAGTTATATAAACAAACTCGAATATATTTAAAGTGCATAACTTAATTTGACATACATATATGCTGTGAAATGATTACTGCAATCAGGTAATTAACACGTCCTCACATTTTTTGTTAGTTTGTTTTGCAGTGATAACACTTAACCACACTATTCTCTTAGTAAATTTCACAGTACACAACAGTATTATTAACTAGAACCACAATGTAGCACATTAGATCCCCAGAGCTTATTCATCTTATGACTGAATGTTTATACTCTTTTACCAGCATCTCCCCATTCCCCAGCCCACAAAACAACCATCCTACTCCCTGTATCTGTGAGTTCTACATTTTAAAGATTTCACATATATGTGACATCATGCAGCACGGCATCCTTGTCGTGTTCCTGATCTTAAGGGAAAGGCTTCCAGCTTTTCCCCATTGAGAATAATATTTGCTGTAGGCTTTTCATAGATGGTTTTTATGAAATTGAGGAATGTACCCTCTATCCCTACACTCTGAAGGGTTTTAATCAGGAAAGGATGCTGTATTTTGTCAAATGCTTTTTCTGCATCAATTGAGAGGATCATATGGGTCTTGACTCTTTTCTTGTTGATATGATCTATCACACGGATCCATTTACGAATGTAGAAAAACCCCTGCATCACATGGATGATTCCCACTTGGTCATGATGGATAATCCTTTTAATGTACTGTTGGATCCTATTAGCTAGGATCTTGTTGAGAATTTGGAATCCTATTCATCAGGGATATCGGTCTGTAATTCTCCATTTGATGGGGTCTTTGCTCGGTTTGGGGATTAAGTTAATACTGGCCTCAGAGAATGAGTTTGGTAGTTTTCCTTCTGTTTCTCTTTTTGCAAACAGCTTCAGGAGAACAGGTATTATTTCTTCTTTGAATATTTAGTAGAATTCCCTGGGGAATCCGTCAGGCCCTGGACTCTTGCTTTTGGGGAGGTTTTTGATCACTGCATCAAGCTCTTCAAAATTGATCAGTCTATTTAAATAATCAATTTCTTCCTGTTTCAGTCTTTGTAGTTTATAGGTTTCCAGGATGGCCTCCATTTCTTCCACGTTGTTTAATTTATTGGCATCAAGCCACTGATAACAGTTTCTAATGATCCTTCCTATTTCATTGGTGTTGGTTGTGATCTCTCCCTTCATAGATAATTTTATGAAATGGGGTCCTTCCTCTATTCTTTTGAATAAGTCTGGCAAGTGGGTTATTGATCTTATTTATTCTTTCAAAGAACCAGCTTCTAGTTCTGTTGATCTACTGTGCTCCTGGTTTCTAATTAATTGATCTCTGCTCTAATCTTGATCAACCGCCTTCTTGTGCGTGAGTTAGGCCTGTTCTTTTCTTCCAGCTCCAGCTTCTTGAGGTGAGAATATAAAAACTGCATTTTAGATTTTTCTATTCTTATGTGTGAGGCTTGGATGGCTATGTATTTTCCCCTTAGCACTGCCTTTGCAGTGTCCCGTAGGTTTTGGAGTGATGTGTTTTTGTGGTCGTTGGTCTCCATAAATTGTTTAAATAGATTTTTAATTTCCTGGTTTACCCAATAATTCTTGAGCAGGATGGTTCTTAGTTTCCAAGTGTTTGAGTTTCTTCCAAGTTTTTCCTTGTGATTGAGTTCCAGTTTCAAAGCACTGTGGTCTGAGAATATGCAGGGAATAATCTCAGTCTTTTGGTATCAGTTGAGACCTGTTTTTGACCCAGTATATGGTCTATTCTGGAGAAAGTTCCCTGTGCATTCGAAAAGAATGAGTATTCTGTTGTTCTGGGGTATAGTGTTTTATATATATCTATGAGGTACATCTTGTCCAGTATGTCATTCAAAACTCCTGTTTCTTTGTTGATTTTCTGCTTAGGTGATCTGTCTTTTGCTGAGAGCAGAGTGTTGAGGTCCCCTACTATTATTCTATTATTATCTATATGTCTCTCTATTCTGGTTACGTGTTGGCTTGTGTATCTATCTGCTCCCCTGTTGGGGGCATAGATATTTAATTGTCATATCCACTTGTTGGATACATCCTTTAAGAATAATATAGCGTCCTTCTGTATCTCTTACAATAGTCTTTAGTTTAAAATCTAATCTGTCTGATATGAGAATTGCTACCCCAGCATTCTTTTGAAGTCCCTTGGCATTAAAAATGGTTTTCCATCCCTTCACTTTCAGTCTGGATGTATCTTTAGGTTCAAGATGAGTCTCTTGTAGACAGCAAATGGATGGGTCATGTCTTTTTATCCAATCTGCAACCCTGTGGTATTTTATGGGAGCATTTAGGCCATTCACATTGAGACTGATTATTGAGAGATATGATTTTAATGATATCATGTTCCCTGTGAAATCTTTGTTTCTATAGATTGAAAATTTCTGTTATGTATCACTCTTGGGGCCTTTTTACTTTTATAGAACCCCCCTTAATATCTCCTGTAGGGCTGGTTTGGTGGTTATGAATTCCTTCAGTTTCTGCCAATCCTGGAAGGTCCTTATCTCTCCATCAATTCTGAAGACAGCCTTGCTGAAAATACCCTGCCAATCCTTCCTAGCCTGCCAGGTCTCTGTAGACAGGTCTGACGTTATTCTGATATTTTCCCTCTGTACGTAAGGATTTTCTTCCCCCTGGCTGCTTTCAATACTGTATCCTTGGATCTAATGTTTACGAATTGCACTATGACGTGACGTGGTGTAGATCTATTCTCATTGACCTTGGGAGGGGTTCTCTCTTCTTCTTGGACGTGAATGCTTGTTTCCTTTGCCAGATTAGGGAAGTTCTCAGCTTCAGTTTGTTCAAATATCTCTTCTAGACCTCTCTCTTTCTCCACCCCCTCGGGGATGCTGATGATGCTGACATGGAAACATTTCATTGAGTCAGTAATCTCCCATAATCTGCATTCTTGAGATTGGATTTTTTTTTTTGAGCAAGTTTCTGTTTTACCTTTCTCTTCTACCATCCCATCCTCCAATTCACTAATTTGTTCTTCTGCCTCATTTACCCTGGCTGTCAGAGTGTCTAGTTTAGACTGCATTTGATTCATAGCAGTTTTAATTTTTGCCATACTCGCTCTCATTTCCGCCCTTAGAGATTCTATATTTTTGTTAATATTTTCATTAATGTTTTTTTCAAGCCTACACAGCATCTTGACCATTGTTACTCTGAACTCCATTTCTGACAATTTGGTTATATCCATATCCATCATTTCTGTGGCAGAGGCCACAGACTTATTATCTTTTCTTTGCTGGGGGGGATTTCTCCTCCTCGTCATTCTGATGAGGAGAGGTTGCGGGGATGCCCAGGGACCAAATTATTGACCAGGAGACAGGCAGTGTGCACTTGTTTTATAGGGACCTTAGGGATGTGGGCTTCTTTATTTTTCAGCCTGCCTTCTGGGGGAGGGGCCTGCTGCACTGATATTGAGGCAACCCTGTTTGGGTAAATTTGCCCTGTCCCCTGCTAGGGGGTAGGGGATGGGCACAATGTGAGCTGGTATTTCTGGGCTGTTGTTCTCTGGCTGCTTTCCCTGGCGGTTTTCTGTGACTCTTCTGAGAGTCAGAGCAATAGTGGCTGAATCCGAGCCTCTGTCTCAGAACAGAGAGATTGCAGTCTGCTCTCCACTGAGCTCTCTTGGCCACTTTAACTCTGTTTCTGTCAGTGCTGCCAAAAAACTTGCAGTGTCCCGGGATGTGCAACCCACAGCCGGTGTCCCAGCCCTCACTTCCATGGCTGGTACATCTCTGTCCTTTGTGCTTCTAACACTGCCAGCCGCCCCCAGTTCCCGTGCTCTCTCGAGCTCCCTGTTTCAGTATGGTTCACATATGCTCTGGAGCGCTGCATGCGCTCCCAAGATCTCGGTTTTAGTCTGATTCCAGGAGCTCCGATTTTCAGTCTGGTCACATGTGTGTTCCTGGGCTCAAGGGAAGAGAGCTCAGTCTGCTCTTTCATGGGTGGTGGTCCACAAGTCCGGCCCACTCCCCAGTGCAAGTGGCCACTGCCTCTGGCCCCCGAGCATGTCAGCTCCCTCCCCCTTCCATTTATCCTCTGATATCTATGCGCAGATTCATGGCTCCCCATTTCATATCTCAATATTCAGCACTGGAGATGTTCTTTACTAGAGATCCAGATGTATCTTCCTGCATCTCAGGCTGATTCCGTGGGTTTTCTGGATGGTCTGGTAGATATCCAGCTCGGCTAGGGACCAGCTGAGAAAGGGTGTCCTACTAGTCCGCCGTCTTTTCTCCTCCCCTATTTTTCTCTTTCTAATGACACACACGGAAATGTTTGTGGATAAAACTATATGATGCCATGGGTTTTTTTAATGGTCAATAGAAAATATTTTTTCAGCTTTATTGAGTTATATAAACAAACTCGAATATATTTAAAGTGCATAACTTAATTTGACATACATATATGCTGTGAAATGATTACTGCAATCAGGTGAATTAACACATTGATCACCTCACATTTTTTGTTAGTTTGTTTGCAGTGATAACACTTAACCACACTATTCTCTTAGTAAATTTCAAGTACACAGCACAGTATTATTAACTAGAACCACAATGTAGCACATTAGATCCCCAGAGCTTATTCATCTTATGACTGAATGTTTATACTCTTTTACCAGCATCTCCCCATTCCCCAGCCCCAGAAACAACCATCCTACTCCCTGTATCTGTGAGTTCTACATTTTAAGATTTCACATATATGTGACATCATGCAGCACTTGTCTTTCTCTGTCTTACTAATTTCACTTAGCATAATGCTCTCTAGGTTTATCCATATAGTTGCAAATGTACGATTTCCTTATTTCTCATGGCTGAATACACACAGACACACAGCCTTATCCATTCGTCTGTCAGTGGATATTTAGGTTTTTCTGTATCTTGGCTTTTGTGAATAAAACTGCAACAACATGAGGGTGCATATACCTTTTCAAGATAGTAATTTTATTTCCTTCATGTATATACACAGAAGTGGGATTGCTGTATCGTATGGTAGTTCTGTTTTTAAATTTGAGGAATCTCCATACCATTGTCCATGATGTTTGTACCAGTTTACATCCCCACCACTGGTGCAGAGGGTTCCCTTTTCTCCACATTATTGCCAAAACTTATTTTTTTTTATTTGAGTATAGTTGACACGTAATGTTGCATTGGTTTCAAATATATAACATAGTGATTCAACTTCTCTATACATTATGGTATGCTTATCACAAGTGTAGCTACCATTGGTCACCATACAACACTATTACACTATCATTGACTATATTCTTTATGCTATGCCTTTTATTCCTGTGGCTTATTCATGCCATAATTGGAAGCTGGTACCTCCTGCTTTCCTTCATCCATTTTGCCCATTTCCCCTCTGGCAACCATCAGTTTGTTCTCTATATTTATGGGTCTACTTCTGTTTTTTGTTTATTTATTCATTTGTTTTGTTTTTTAGATTCCATAGATGAGTGAAATAATATGGTATCTGTCTTTCTTATTCTGATTTATTTCACTTGGCATAATACCTTCTTAGTGCATCCATGTTGTCACAAATGGCAAGATCTCATTCTTGTTTTTACAGCTATGTAATATTCCTCTGTGTGTGTGTGTGTGTGAGAGAGAGAGAGAGAGAGAGAGAGAGAGAGAGAGAGAGAGAGAGATATCTTTATCCATTTGTCTATTGATAGACACTTAGGTTGCTTCCATGTCTTGGCTATTGTAAATAATGCTGTAATAAACATAGCAGTGTTTGTCTTTGATTTTAGACAGTTCTATGAAATATGCCTTGGAGGAAATCTTTTAGGGGAATCATTTTGGGGTTTATTAGTTTCATGAAATTGGGTGTTCCAATTGCTCCCCAGTTTTGGCAAGTTCTCAGCCATTATTTTTTAAAATACAATTTCTGCTCTTTTCTTCTGGTTTTCCAGTAATGCTTGGATTATTTCACTTGATGGTATCCCATAATTCATATAGAATTCCTTCACTCTTTTTCATTCTCTTTTCTTTGTTCACCTCTGAGTGGATAGTTTCCAATGGCCTGTCTAACTTCACTGATTCTTTTTTTTTAATGATTCTGTTATTGATGGTGTTTATTTCATTTTTTGATATTATTCATTATATATTATATTTATGATTTGCATCTCTGTAAATTTATTTTGTTCATATATTGTTTTTCCCCCTGCTTTTGTTGAATTGTCTTCCTTTGTTTTATTGTACTTCATCAAGCTTCCTTGAAACAACTCTTGAAATCTTTATCAGACATATTGCAAATCTTCATTCATTTCAGGTCAGTTACAGGAAAATTATTGTCTTCCCTTGGTGTTGTCATGTTTTCTTGATTTTTTCATGTTCTTTGAAGTCTTGCATTATTGATTTCACATCTGAAACAATTACCTCCTCCCTGTCTGTACTGATTGGCTTTGAAGAGAAACACCTTCTGGCAACCCTGTCGGGGATTTTGAAGCTATCCCAAACCTTGTCTATTGATATCCCTGCTCTATACTTTTTGTTTCCCCTTGGGAGGATTTTCATTGTTTGGCCTTCTCAGTCCTGCAAAGGCAGGCAAGGTGCTGACAACCTCCCATTTGCTCTCATTAGAGCAATACTGAATGATCAAATTTGTGTGCTTTCTCCCAATCTCACATTGTCAGGCCAGCTTTCCACATGTGCTCACTAACCATCTGCAAAGCTCACACTTGCCACCATTGAGGGCACACATAGGGAGCTAATGTGTAAGGATGGGGCACATGGAGTGTGGGGTGCTTTTGTGCCAGTTGGGGAATCATCACTGAGGCATCCCTGGTAGCCCAGTGGCAGACTTTCTGATGGACTTCATGAAATGTTCAGGACAGTCTGTGTCCCTTTGCTCCTTCTGAGGGCCCTCATTGCTGTCCTCCCAGCCCATCCTTCCCCCACAGTTGTGCAACACACCGCAGTACTCCAAATGAGGTGAGAATGAGGTAGTCCTCTTTGTCAGTCTCTCACACAGCTGGAGAATCTGGGCTCACTCATATGCTCTTGCTTTTCTCTGTGAGAGAAAATGTAGGCCAAGGAGATCTCTCTCACCACCTTAAGGGAATAGTGACACAGGTAATGTGAAAATGTCATGTGAAAAAGCCTCTATTCTACTATTTTGCTGGTGTCATTCTCTCTGGATCTTCTTTAGAATAATTTGTCAAGTGGGAACGTGGGTGAATGAATAAATAAAACAAGTTTGACCAAGAGTGGGTAATTTTTGAACCAAGCAGATGGGTAAAAGGAAGGTCATTATAATATTCATTTGAATTTGTATATTTTTGAGATTTTCAAAATTAAAAATATCCAAAATATATTTTATAAATGGTTGACTTATGCCTTAATAGGCATCTGGCTTTCAGATTAATTTAGTGTATTTTTGTGACACTTAATTGTCTCATTATTTTGTATTTCTGAGACAATATAAGTCAGAGGAATTTGAAATCTCTCTAAGTAATAGTTTTCTTTGCAAGTGCACTCCACCTCAACTAGCTTTTCATGGCTCCAAAATTGCTTTCTGGGTTTAGGTAGAAACATCTGGCCATTTCAAATAAGTGCACCTCTTGGCAGGTGGACAACTTTCTCCATATGGACCATAACATTTGCCATAAATTCATATACATAAATATACATTTAATAGGTGCCACATGTTGATTCGTTGCTTAATATTCATACAGCAGACTTCCCCCTCCTCACCCTTCTTTCTCTCCTTTTATCTGTCTCTTTTGTTTAATCATTGGGGCACCTGATTTTATTCTGTGTTATTATTGTTCCTTTCTTAGATTTACTGCTTTTTTGGGGGAAAAACAAGAGCTTCCCTAAAATAGGGGAAGAGGTTTTACATCAACCAAGATACAGCATAGCTAGTTCATTGCCTGCGTAGAGGCCATGGGGACCAGCTGGAAGAACAGGGGAAGAATAGGTTGGAGAACTAAAGGGTGAATCAATTTGCACAATGAGCCTGGGAACTTCTATATAGAATAGATTAAACCATCAATTATTTTGGTTTTCTTTTGCTGCATAACAAGGCATCCCTTAAAACAATGGTTTAAAACAACAACGATTTTATCTGGGGAGTTCAAGCAGATCATTTCTCTGTTCCATGTGATATTGACTATGGATGTAATTATCTAGGTGCTTAACTGGGCTAGAATGTGTAAGATCATTTATTCCCATGTCTGACACCTTAGTGGAGATGGCTGGAAGTTTAGCTCAGTTGGGATGCTTGTGGTATGTCTAGGCTACTCTCTCTTCTGCCATGTAGTTTCAGGGCCTCCCCTTTGCTATTTAGCTTCTCCATTTGATCTATAGATGGTCTCTTACATAAGGTAGCCAGACTTTCTACAGGACAGTTCAGAGCTCCCAAAAATGCAAAACAGAAACCCTGCATTTTGAATGCTGAGACCTAAAATTGACACAGCATCATTTGTACCACAATTCTATTGGTTAACACGTCATCACAAGTTATCACAGATTCAATGAGGGAGGGACATGTGTTATTGTGTGGCATGTCTGCCAAATAGTTTTCATGTTCTCTCTCTGGCATTCAAGACTCATACTCCTCCCACATGCAAAATATGCTCACCTCCTCCAGAACTCCCCAAATCTATTTCCAGTGAGGCTTTGTGTTCAGGCCTGAAGCCAGGATCTTGTCACCCATATCAGGTCCAGATGTGAGCAACACTGTTTGGATACTGTCCCTCAGGCACACCTCAGGTATTGTCCTTCCTAAATGGAAGACCTGTGAAGTAAAGAGACACAGAAATATCTCATCACCTAACATATGATAATAAAGAGATCAGTTAATCACAATAGACAAATTAGTAAACAAAATGTTGTGGAAGAGAAGTCATATGTCAGTCACTGGTCCATACTAGTCTTGGAATTGATATTCAGTACATTTCTAGTCCTGGTCCCTGGGAATGGTTTTCCATGGCTTTTGGCTCTGCCCTGTGAATTCTTCTCCCTCTTCCATAAGAATTGCTTCTCCAAAAATAAACAAAAAATACCAGAGAATTGCTTCTGTTTGCAGTTGAGTAGCATTCTTAAACTGTTTTCTTTTTTTTTCTTTTTTTAAGATTTTGTTTATTATTTGAGAGAGAGAGTGAGAAAGAGAGAACACCAGTGGGGTGAGGGGTAGAGGGAGAAGGAGAAGCAGACTCCCTGCTGAGCAGGGAGCCCAATGTGGGGCTTGATCCCAGGACTCTGGGATCATGACCTGAGTCGAAGGCAGACACTTAACTGACTGAGCCACCCAGGTGTCCCTTTAAACTGTTTTCTTCCCATAGAAAGTTGAGGGCTCAGAAAACACTTATTTTGAATTGTAGTTCCTTTTAGGTCAAGCTAGTATAATTTCATATATAATAATTAATACAAATATAATTAAATCAAATTAAAATTCATTTCCATGTGTTCTTGAGATAGGCTATGTGTGAGATTGCTGCTGGACAGTCCCCTAAAGATTCTGAGAAACATTTATTGTCCATCTGAAAGGTCTTAACAAGGAATCTTATAGTTGTACCTTTGAACTTATCTTTACCCTGAGTTAATTTCCTTGAATAGCTTCAAATGAACTCATATTTTCTCCCCCCTTTGTTATTCACATAAGTTCTACATTGTGGAAGTGGATCTTCAAATTCATTTTACTTTTGCTTTTGCTGGACATCTCAAAGTCTTTTTAAGGTCAAGAACCAATTTATATATTATTATTAATCATTATTATTATTTATTTTTTTAGTTTTAAGTCTTATACCATGTAGCAGTGCAAATTTGAGATTAGCATCAGCACCTGGCATGGTCAGGAGTTGTTTGTGTGTGTGTGTGTGTGTGTGTGAGAGAGTCTGCTTTTTCTACCAGAGTAGGAGTATTGTTTTCCTCCTACTTTCCTGGTTTGGTAGTTGTAGTTTATAATTTCTTCTTTTATGAAGAAAGTTAGTATGTATAATGGTGTGTTCCAAATAGGCAAGAACACTGTAGGATTGAGAACCAGACAATTTGGATTTCAATCCCAAATGCTCTGTAATTTCCATAAGTTAGTTGCTCTGTATTCAAGCTTCTCATATATGAAACAATGATAATAATATGACCTTTCTCAGGTTTACAGTAGAGACTGCTGGTTCTTCACCAAACCTGTTTCCTACTCTTCCAGGGCACAAAAGTGGAATATACTTCCTACCCTTCTTTGGTGTTGGTTGCAGTCATGTAACTTTTAATGAATTTTGGGTGTAAATGATGTGAACCACATCCAACCGGGCCCATACAAACCTTCAATGGGTATCTTTACTCTCCTTTCTCTAGTCTGTTGTCTGGAATAGACACTAATTTCAATATGATCTTGGAAAACAAGTCTGAAGATAGCAAAGCTTCCATCAGCTTGACTTTGAATAATTCTGAGAAAGACCATCCTGCTGATATCTGTACAATCCAACACTCCTATTGGAGACAGAAAAAAATGCTTCTTTTATGTTGGAACAATTATCTATGTTTTGGCATCTTTGAAATAGAGCCATTCTACCTAATACATGCAAAAATAGCTATTATGAGAATCAAATAAATTAATACATATGAAATACATATGACATTGCCTGGTGTATAAAAATGATAAATAATAATGATACATCACTACCAGGTTTATGCAGAATTCTCAGGGTTACCTTCTTGCCTTACATGGGTCCAAGGCTGCCTCTTTTACTGTCGTTTGGTTGGTCAAACTCTGTTTCTAGTCCCTATATTCAATTTTTTCTCCCTCTGGGCCTCAGAGGCATTAGCTCACCTCATTGAGTTATTGGTTGTACAGTCCTTATTTATTTCTGCTACTTGAGAATCTCTCTTTCTTTCAATACCTTCTATTTTAAATTATATTTTACCCAGCAGTTCTGCTTAGAGCAAATAAGATATTTATACTAACTAATTCTACTATGCTCCAAGAGATGACCCTGGGAGATTCTTAAAACCTACAATAAATAAGACTCAGGAACTGTCGAAATGTACACATTATAGCCAAGAAAAAGAAATTCCCATTATCACTGGGAAAAAGAAATGCTTAAAAGGTGTAGTACGTATCCAATGTGCTTGATTATCACAAACACTCTTTTGATTCACAATTATAATTCTCCTGGAAGTGTCCAATATTAAATTTAGTTTTTCCTACATGTAGCAAAACAAACAAAAGTCGTGGAAATTTCTGGCATCCTCAGAGCTTCAAGGTGAGTGCAGCTGTTCTAAGTAAATGTCATTCCCTTTTCTGCACTTTTCACACAAAATAACTCCAAAGAAGCTTGGAAAGATGGTGGAATAGGAGGACCTTGAGCTCACCTATCCAACATTTACAACTGGATATCATCCACGTCCAAGCCAATAACTGGAGAGCAATTCAAAGACTGGTAGAACAAACTCCACAACTAAATACAGAGAAGAAGTTGCAGCTGAAAGTTTAGGAAGGTCAGAAAGGTGGAGGGAGGCTTCCTGAACGGGGGAGTGTGCTGTGTATGGAGAGGGCAGAGACACGCACCAGGGAGCTCACACAGGGAATACTAATCACCATAACATATAACTTTAAAAACTGGAGGGGCCGAATTCCATAAGTTTGTAAAATCAGTGGGATTCAGAGCCTGGAGCTTTGGGGGTCAGCAGAATCAGCTGAGTGAGCCAGAAGGGTGAGTGATAGTTGAGTTGCCACCCTTAAAGAGAAAGCAGCCTGTGCAGAGAAGCAACATAAAAATATTATAGACAACACCTGGGGCAAATGTGAGACAGATCCATTCATATTGATTTTGGAGCATGTTGGGGGACTTCTGCAAAAACAAGGGAGATGGCAGGTGCTATTTTCCTCCCCCCTCCCCAGCATAAGCACAGGGACACCTGTGGGAGGCAGTGCTGCACAGACCCTTGCTACCTAACAGTGTGCCATGCCCAAGGGTTCTCCTGACTACTCACCTGCTCCAAGCCTACTAGCCTTGGACCTAGGCTCAGGACAAGTTTTGTCAGAGAGCACCCTGCCTAGCTACCAAGTGCACAGTGGCCATCACGTTGTGCCCAGCCACCATGCTGTGCTCAGCCACTGCTACACACCACACCCTGCCACATGCCCCTGGCCAACAACACCTGCCAGGCCCAGCCATGCCCACACATCTCCATATACCACCCCCAGCCTCACATCCTGGCTGCTCCAGCATGAAACCCCCAGACAATGTAGTGCTTTAGGGGATCTAATATAGGACTAGTGGCCCAGTGCAAATTTTGCTAACACTGCTGCTCTGCTCTCAAGTTCCCCAGAGGGCATACCCCTTCAGAGCTGGACTACCTAGGTCCCATAAACACCACAAAGAGCAAGCACAACCCACAACAGGCAGGGAGTAAGTGAAGACAATGGCACTGAAAGGAAAAGTGACTCAGACACAACATCAGGGCATAAATGACACACATAGGATACTCTTCTAAAGTGCCAGGCTCTGGTGAACAGGGGACACTGCACTGCAGGGCACAGCAAAGCACTGTAGGACCTCTTCTTCTTAAAGTCACTACTTTCAAGAGCAGAGAACATAGCTGGCTTTCTTAGTGCACAGTAACAGACACAGAGAAGCAGACAAAATAACAGACAGAGCAATTTATCCCAAATGAAAGAACAGGACAAGGCCATAGTCAGAGATCTAAGTGAAACATATATTAAGTATAATGGCTGATAGAGAATTTAAAGCAATGATCATAAGTATACTCACTGGACTTGAGAAAAGAGTGAAGATATGAATGAGACACAACACAGAGATAAGGAATAACATAACAGAGATAAATGAATGAGAAACATACTAGATGGAATGAAGAGCAGGATGGAAGAAACAGATGAATAAGTGACCTAGAAGACAGAGTAATGGAAAGTAATCAAGCTGAACTAAGGAGAGAAAAAATAATTATGCAAAACAAGAATAGAGTTAGGGAATTTAATGACTCCATCAAATGTAGTAACATTCATATTGTAGGAGTTAATAGAAGAAGAGAAAGAAAATGGGGCAGAAAATTTATTTGAAGAAACAATAACTTCCCTAATCTGGGAAAAGAAACAGATGTCCAGACCCATAAGGCAAAGAGAACTCCCATCAAAATCAACAAAAGTAAAACCACACCAAGATATATTGTATTTAAATTGGTAAATAATATGGGCACCTGGGTGGCTCAGTTGGTTAAGCATCTGCCTTCAGCTCAGGTCATGGTCCCAGGGTCCTGGGATTGAGTCTCACATCAGGCTCCCTGATCAGCAGGGAGCTTGTTTCTCCCTTTCCCTCTGCCTGCTGCTCTGCCTACTTGTGCATGCTCTCTCTCTCTTTCTCTCTGTCAAATAAATAAATAAAATCTTTAAAAAATAAATTGGTAAATAATAGTAGTAGAGAAAATGTTTTAAAAGCAACAAGACAATAGTAGTTTGTACCTTACAAGGGAAAACTCATAATGCTAGCAGAGATTTTTCAGGAGAAACTTTGTGAGACAGAAGGGAGTAGAGTGGCATGACATATTCAAAGTGCTGAATGGGAAAAATCTGCAGCCAAGAATACTCTATCCACCAAGGCTATCCTTCAGGATAGAAGGAGAGATAAAAAGTTTCCCAGACAAATGAATACTAAAGGTGTTCATCAAATATATATAGATATAGATATTGATATAGGTATAGATATTATATACAATAGAATATTTTATTCAGCTATAAAAAAAGACTGGAAAAGAATGAAATCTTGACATTTGTAATGACATGGATGGAAATAGTATAATGCTAAGTGAAATAAATCAGTTAGAAAAAGACAAATACCATACAATTTTACTCATTTGTGGAATTTAAGAAACAAAACAAATGAGAAAAGTGAAAAAAAGAGAGAGAGAAACAAACCAATAAACAGACTCTTAATTATAGAGAACAAACTGATGATTACCAGAGGGGTGATCACAGCAAGAACTGTGCCTTAGGGGTAGGGGAAACTGGGAACTTATGAAACAACAAAGCCTGAACCATACCTTAACCACATCAAGTGATGTTCCCTAGGCCACCAGCCTCTCAGAAGGACAACTCCTCCCTGGAGGATGACATTATCCATGTTTATTTCATACATGGAATATGGATATTTAGATAATGTTACCAGGCATGTCAAGAAAAAGGACCAAAGACTCTAAGTTCATAGAAAAAAAATGGATAATGGAAAAAACCCAGATATTGGTGTTACCAGGGGTTTAAAAGGGCTATGATTAATATGTTCATGAAAATAGATAAAATTATGGATAATTCTGGAGTGCCTGGGTGGCTCATTTGGTTAAGCATCTGGCTTTGGCTCAGGTTACTGGGATTGAGCCCTACATTGGGCTCCCTGCTCAGTGGGGAGTCCACTTCTCCCTCTCTGTTTACCCCCCCCTTGCTCCTGAGCTCTCTCTCTCAAATAAATAAATAAATAAATAAATAAATAAATAAATAATAAATAAATAATCTTTTAAAAATTCTGGATAATTCCATCAGACAACTAGAATCTATTGAAAAATAAAATAACCATATTATAAATGAAAAATATAATGAAATTAAGAATTTTTAAAAATAGAGTTAAGTGTATTTTTAACAGGTTATACTTAGCAGGCTAGGCAAAGGAAAACGAACCGGAATATTGACCCAAAGGTGTCACGGGAAAATTTAACAATTTTTAAAAAGTAAGAGCTTAAGAGATAGATTGAACATGGTGAAAACATCTAAAATATATGTTACTGGTGTTATTCTTCAAAAAAAAATAAGGCAAAATAGAGACATTTTCATACAAACTGAAAGACTGAAAGAATTTCTTGACCTTCAGTACAGAAATTAGTATTTCCTTTAACAGAATTCTTAAAGAAGGGGAAATGTTTCCTACTGGAAGCCTGTTAGAGGAGAAAGAAGTGAAAAAAAAAATAACAGGAGAAGATAAATATGTAGACAAATCCAAATAAATATTGACTGAAACAGGATTCAAATGTCTTATAGGGTCAAAGTCTATGTAGAAATACATGACAATATATTTGTACAAAAGGTGTAAGAAAGGTAAATAAATAATGTTAAATCATTTTCAGATTCTTTCACTGTTCAGAAGGCATTAAAGCAATAATTTCAGGCAGACTATAATAAATCAAGGATGTATACTGCTTTGACATGGAGTATATATCCACATATATTTAGAAAATCTTTTAATGAAGAGGAGAATGGGACAAATACAAATCTAGATTAATACCATAAAAAAGTATAGAACTAGAGAAAAGTTACAAAAAAATGAGAAAAAATAAAATAAATAGGAAGAAGGTACATTTAAATGCAAATGTACCTGTAATATATAAAATATACTGTATGGTGACTAACATAACATAATAAAAATATATTATAAAAAAAGTTACAGTAAAAAAATAAAAATTAATTTCATGCTATTAAAAAAATTTTTTTAGGGGCTCCTGGGTGGCACAGCGGTTAAGCGTCTGCCTTCGGCTCAGGGCGTGATCCTGGCATTATGGGATCGAGCCCCACATCAGTCTCCTCCGCTATGAGCCTGCTTCTTCCTCTCCCACTCCCCCTGCTTGTGTTCCCTCTCTTGCTGGCTGTCTCTATCTCTGTCAAATAAATAAATAAAATCTTTAAAAAAATAATTTTTTTAAATATAAATTTTATATGTTTTTAAAACCCAATTAAATTAATCCAATTAAAACACAGAGATTTCTACACATATAAATGGTAGATTTATAGCAAAGGTGATAATGCAGTGCAGCGAGGAAGGATAAACTTTTCAATATATGCTATTGGATCAAATGGATTTTCATATAGAAAAAAGAATACTAGATACTTTATACTATATGTAAAAATGATTTAAGATGAATTTAATTTGAATTTATTTTATTTTGTTGTTTTTTATTTGTTTGAGCTCAATTAGCCAACATATAATACATCATTAGTTTTGTTATAGTGTTCAATGTTTATTTGAATTTAAAAGGTAAAATAAATACATATGAAACAAGAAATAAATTTTTAGAAAAACACATAAGAGAATAACTTGGGATAAGCAAAGATTTCTTGAACACAAAAACACTAATTACAATGAAGGAAAAAGAAATTAATAGGTTGTAATGTACTAATATTAAAAATAGTCTGTTTACCCATAAATACAGAGAATAAGCTGATGGTTGTCAGAGGAAAAGGGAGGATGGGTGAAATGGGTGAAGGGCATTGGGAGATATAGGCTTCCCATTATGAAATGAGTGGTCATGGGGACAAAAAGTGCAGCATAGGGAATATAGTCATTGAGGAGTGTTGTACGGGGACAGATGGTAGCTCACTTGTGATAAGCAGAGCATAATGTATAGACTTGTGGAATCACTATTAAGTACAACTGAAAGTAATGTAACATCTTGTGTCAACTACACACACACACACACACATACACACACACACACACGCGATCTAAAATCTTACATTAACTAAAATAAAAAAAATAGTCTGTTGATAGAAAGTCATCATGAAGTGAAAGGGGAAAAAGCAAACCCCAGACTGTAGAAGACATCTGCAAAAGATATAGATGCCAAAGGATTCATATGTAGAATACAAAAAAGAATTCTTACAAGCCATTTAGAAAAAGAAAAGCATCTTAACTGAAAAATGAGCTAAGTACTGTAATAGCATTTCACAAAATAGTATATCTAAATAATAAATAAACATAAGAGAGGTACATCACTTTATTAGTCATTAGATTGATGGAAATTATATTCATGAGACACCACTGTACTGAATACAGTGAAAAAGACATTGGCCATATGTTGGCAAGGGTGTGAAGATCAAGAACTTGGTTACACTGCTGGAAAGATCAGCAACTGAAATGAACACTTGGGATAATTTGTTTAGTGCTATCTACTGAGGATGAAATAAACATAAGACCCAGCAATTATACTCCTGTAAGTATATGCGGGGAAGGAATGCATGTATGCGTTTATAAAAAATATTTAAAAATATTGGAATAACAAAATACCACAGACTGGGTGGTGTATAAGCAACAGAAATTTATTCCTTATAGTTCTGGAGGCTGCAAGTCCAAGATTGGGGTGCCAGCATGGTCAGGGTCTGGTGAAAACCCTGCTGTAGGCTGCAGACGGCTAATTTCTTGCTTTGTCCTCACCTCACATGGTGGAAGCAAACTCTCTGGAACCTCTTCTACGGAGGCACCAATCTCATTCACAAGTGCTCTGCTGTTATGACTTAATCACCTCTCAAAGGTCTCATCTTCCAATCCTAGCACCTTGGGCATTGGGTTTTCAACATATATATTTTGTGGGGCACAAACATTCAGATCATAGCAATACATAAATAAATTGCTATATATTCACATGACAGAGTACTAACAGAAAGAAAAAAGTGAACTACACTCACATGCAATAATGTGAATAAATTTCACAGACATATATTCAGTGAAAGAAACCAAGCACAGTAAAAGAAGCACACAACAGTGTGTGGAGGAGCCTGACATGGGTTGATTACATGACCCTGAGTTCAGGACCTGAGTGGAAACCAAGAGTCTGATTCTTAACTGACTATGCCGCCCAGGCAGCTCAATAAGTGCATCAATTTAACTGAATTATGTAAACATTTTATATCTATATTGATCTGAGCCTTAAAAATATAAAGCAAAAATTTATGGCAATAAAGAAATAGAAAAAATAACAATTGTACTTGGATATTTCAACAACGTTCTCTACTGATACGATAAACAAACTCAAAGTGGTAAAAATATGGAATATTTAAACAACACAATAAACAAACTTAAACCAACTGACCTGGGAGGACATACCAACAACTTTAGAATATACATTATAGTCAAGATATTTCAATATCTTAAATGTTTATCAAAAGAGACCATAGGCTAGGCTATAAAGCACATTGTAACAAAATATAAAGAACAGAAATCATATCAGTATGTTCTTTTTCCACAGTGGAGTCAAATTAAAACTCAAATCAATTAAAACTCAACAGAAAGAAAACTAGAAAATCCCCAAATGTTTGGAGATTAAGCAGTTCACTTTTAAGTAATCCATGAATCAAAGAAGAAACCAAAGCCAGTGTGAGTCCTCTGAAGAATGCACTTGCTGGGATGAGCTGCCAGGACTGAGGAGCTGTTAGAGTCTAGAGCCAGCACCACTTTATGTCATTACTGACTCAAATCTCTGTGGTGACCCAGGGTTCACTGCATCAGACATTGGTCTGAGCCCAGTTACCTGCTAGAGCCACGAAGAAGGCATTGTTAGGTGGCACGATCTGATTTGGTCCATGGTTCCATCCTTAACATAACTCCCACAACTGAAGTTAAGAGCCTTACGGTGGGAAAGGCCAACCTTGATGTTATATGCTGCTTAACATGTTTTTAGGTCACTTGATCTCTACAGCAAGATAGAGGCCTACCCTAGTATTAAAGATATATTGTGTGGATATACTTAAATAAATTTGTCTCTTCTGCTGCAAATATTTTACAACGCAACAGTTTTCTGGCTCATCAAACCACTTATAAGCCTTTCCTGTTGTATTGCTTTTATTTCAGTTTTTATATTCAGCTTTAAAGCTGGTAAGATGAAGTCTTTGATCTCAATAGGGATCTCAGTGGAAATCCTTAGAAATCTAGTGACCAAGTACCTGAAATGTACGAAGGTTGACTTGTAGGTGATAAATAGATAATAAACAGATATTGATTTAAACTGTGGTGGTTACTGAGATTTGTTGCTCTAAGAAGCATATATTGACTAAAAAGATAAGGTCAGATTCTGACATTGAATTAGCAATAAATATTGATATATACCAGATCAGAGAGACAGTAGATGTAAATAATGCTTTCTGCATGTGGAATCTAAAAATGAATCATCTGGGGCGCCTGGGTGGCACAGCGGTTAAGCGTCTGCCTTCGGCTCAGGGCGTGATCCCGGCGTTCTGGGATCGAGCCCCACATCAGGCTCCTCCGCTATGAGCCTGCTTCTTCCTCTCCCACTCCCCCTGCTTGTGTTCCCTCTCTCGCTGGCTGTCTCTATCTCTGTCGAATAAATAAATAAAATCTTTAAAAAAAATGAATCATCTGCTCTTTCAATCCCAGTTTCTCAACACACACACACACACACACACACACACACACACACACACACACGACTTGTTAAAAACATAAGAAGGTGCCTTGATTCATAGCCATTCAGACATCATCTGCATCAGGTACCTTAGTAACATTAGGATAATTACCAAAATATGAATCTCCCTGTAGTCATGACAGTACAGTCATCCCCAGGTTGATTTTACCCCAGCTCCTGGAATGCTTGCAAAATAGCATCATACTAAAACCCCAACTTACCCTGGCTAGGTGGAGGAAATATTCCTACTTTCCACCTTGTGTCAGGAGAGGCATATTAGATTCTATTAAAAAAACTGCTTTCAGAACATGAAAGCCATGTGTGCATAGACCAATTATTGGGAAGGAAAACAAGGAATATGTATTGTGATAAAAATTTTCCTTTTCTTTTAGACACTGTCATGACTTTATAACACATAGAACATGTATCTATTACTATCCACCTATTAATCTGTCATCTGTATCTAACGTTTGTCTGTCCGTCTTTCTGTCTCCCTTGGTGTGGATGTTGGCTATATTCCTGATGCCCACTGAGAGGATCACTGAGCATAGAAACTTACTGGAGTTCAGTTTTCAGGTTATAATGATTGACCCTGGTGTTTATGGACACATTTCAGCAAAAGCATGAAACTTCTGAAATTGTATAAAAATAGTGTGTATATGTATTTATATGATGTATATATGTATTTATCCATAGAGAGAGTCTATAGTTCTTGACAGATTAGAATTTTAACCTGAAAAAGGATAGGAATGTAAAAAGAAACATGAATTAAAATGGAAAGAAGGGGCATTTGGAAGCATTGCTGAAATAAGAGCTTTCTTATTATTCTTTCCCATGGCAGAGCATCTCAGCAGCCATTTACCAGGGGACATATGCTGCAGCAGAGCATACTCATTTATACCCCATACCATTTTGGTACCTAGAGTGACATGCTTTCTTTTCTTCAACCAGCCTAATGCTTCCCTTCTGGGAATTCTCAGCTCAGTGCGTGTCCTACATTCAGTGCAGTTCAAAGTATAGAGGTACCCTCTCCCTCCTCTCCTGTCTTGTCTGCACCTCTTCTCACATAAGCCATGCAGATTTTTCCATGTTTTCACTCCTGCTGCCCTTTCAGCCTGGAATGCATTCCTTTTCCTTTGTGACAGTAACTTTTTGTCTTTTAAAGACTCAGTTGAAGAGCACTTATTTTAGAAAAACCTCTGATTATAGCTACTTGGCTTCTCTATCATAATCCTTCACCATCCTGTGTTTTTTCATAATTCTGGCCATACCGTCTTTCTCCTCCCTGGACTGGGAGATCATTGGAGGGAAGAAAGCATGGCTTTTACCACCACATACTCAACCTCAAAGACAGGGCCTAGCACTGAAGAGAGGCTCAGGAAGTGTGTGTGGAAGGGAGTTCTCTGTAGCCCCAATACCCTCTGTCTTCTTCAAGACTGTGCAGGACTTGCTGTCTGCATCATACATCTGAAGACACTTTTCCTGCATGGTGCAGCTGGTGTTTCCTGTGGTTAATAATGACACCCTAGGCAGGGGTGCCTGAGTGGCTCAGTTGTTAAGCGTCTGTCTTCAGCTCAGGTCATGATCCCAGCGTCCTGGGATCGAGCCTCACATTGGGCTCTCTTCTCAGCGGGGAGTCTTGCTTCTTCCTCTTCAGCTCCCCCATGCTTGTGTTCCCTCTCTCGCTATCTCTTTCTATCAATAATAATAATAATAATGACACCCTAGGCAGATGGAAGACAACTTGAAGAGAGAGAGAGACCATTTCACACTTGCTGACTCACAAAGAAAGCAAGTCCCCCTAATCTGTTTGGAGTACTTGTGAAGGATGT
The DNA here is from genome assembly GCF_017311325.1 of Ursus maritimus. Lineage (NCBI taxonomy): Eukaryota > Metazoa > Chordata > Mammalia > Carnivora > Ursidae > Ursus > Ursus maritimus. The sequence goes on along the minus strand of NW_024426930.1, from coordinate 89,901 downwards.
GGCCAGCAGACACTGGTCAAGATGGAACATAAGAAGTAGGAAGATCGGTAGGAGAAGAAAGGAAGGAAGAAGGGGGGGGGTTAAACAGAAGGGAGAATGAACCATGAGAGACTATGGACTCTGGGAAAAAAAATGAGGACTTCAGAGGGGAGGGGGGTAGGGGAAAGGGATAGGCTGGTGATGGGTATTATTAAGGAGGGCGCGTATTGCATGGTGCACTGGGTGTTATATGCAAGTAATGAATCATGGAACTTTACATCAAAAACTAGGGATGTACTGTATGGTGACTAACATAATATAATAAAAAAATTATTTTAAAAAAAGAGAAATTGATCCTGTAATGTTTGATATATTGGAAACACTGCCTCTGTATCTTTGCAAACATGATATTAAAAATTTCTAGAATAAAGGCTTGAGTTTATGTTTTGCATTAGTCATCAAGGCATTCTAAATGACCTATTGCTCTCAACCATATCAAGATTGGAGAAGTGGATCAGGAAGGGTGATTCTGCCATAACAAGCAGCTTCAGCTAAGGAAGTCTTGACCTTCCCCACCAGTCCTGAGACTCCTCTCCCTCACCCAGGGACACTTGTGTCGCAGGGTAACGTGCAAGAGAGATCCCATTGCAAGAAGTGCGTGGGAAGATATCTTTGCCTCCATTTCCTAGAGTCTCTGTTTCCCTCACCTAGAGACAATAGGCAGTCAGCCAGATGAAGCTCCTTCATCTCCTCAAGGAGCACAAGTAGGAAAGAGTGAGGTCTNNNNGTGAGAATTGAACTGCAAAACATTGTTGAAGAAAATTAAGGAAAATCTAAGTAGTAGTAAAAACAACCCGTGCTCATGGATTGCAAGAATAGCGTTGTTAAAATGCCAAATACTAAATTGATCTACAGATTCAACACAATCCCCATAAGAATCTCAGGTGACTTCTTTATAGAAATTGAGATGCTAATCATGGATTGGAAGAAAAAATATTGTTAAAAATGTCTATACTACCCAGAGAAAACTACATGTTTAATGCAATCCCTGAATGAAATCCTGCCATTTGAAATGATGTGGATGGAGCTAGAGTATATTATGCTAAATGAAATAAGTCAGTCAGAGAAAGATAAATATCACATGATCTCACTCATATGCAGAATTTTAAAAAAGATCTTAATTGTTTATTTGAGAGAGAGAGTGAGCAAGAGAGAGAGAGTGCTCATGAGTGGGGGGAGAGGTACAGGGAGAGGGAGAAGTAGACTCCCAGTGAGCAGGAAGCCTGACGTGGGGCTCCATCTCAGGATCCTGGGATCATGATCTGAGCCTAGGACAGACGCTTAACTGACTGAACCACCCAGGTGCCCCTCATAAGTGGAATTTAAGATGAACATATAGGAGGGAGAAAAAAGAGAGAGAGAGGGAAACAAACCATAGGAGAATCTTAACAATAGAGAAACTGAGGGTTGATTGAGAGAGGTGGATGGAGGATGGGCTAGTTGGATGATGGGTATTAAGAGGGCACCTGTTATGATGAGCACTGGGTGTTATATGTAAGTGATGAACCAATGAATTCTATTCCTGAAACCAATATTGTGCTGTATGTTAGCTAACTACAATTTAAATAAAAATTTGAAAAAAAATACCAACAATATTTTCCACAGAATTAGAATAAATAATCCTAAAATTTGTATGGAACCAAGAAAGACCCCAAATAGCCAAAACAATCTTGGAAAAGAAAAAGTACAAAACTGGAAGTATCACAATTTCAGACTTCAAGCTGTATTACAAAGCTGTAGTGATCAAAATGGTATAAACAATAGACACATAGATCAATGGAACACAACAGAGAACCCAGGAAAACCCAGAAATATATGGTCAATTAGTCCATATAAAGTCCAATAAAGCAGGAAAGAATATGCATGGGAATAAGACAGTCTTTTCAACAAATGGTGTTGGGAAAACTGGAAAGCAATATGCAGAAGAATGAAACTGGACCACTTTTTTACACCAAACACAAAAAACTTCAAAATGGATGAAGGACCTAAGTGTGAGAGCTGAAACCATAAAAATCCTAGAAGAGAGTGTAGGAAGTAATCTCTGACATTGGCTATGGCAACATTTTTCTAGATATGCCTCCTGAGTCAAGGGAAACAAAAGCAAAAATAAACTACGGGGGCTACCTCAAAATTAAAGCTCCTGTACAGCATAGGAAACAATCAACTAAACTGAAAGACAACCTATGGAATGGAGGAAGATATTTTCAAATGACATACCTGATAAGGGGTCAGTATCTAAAATACATAAGGAACTTCTACAACTCAACACCCAAAAAACAAATGCTCCAGTTAAAAATGAGCAGAAAACATGAATAGATATTTCTCAAAAGAAGATAGGATGGCCAAAAGACACATGAGACACTACTCAACATCACTCATCCTCAGGGAAATGCAAATCAAAACTACAATAAGATATCACCTCACACTTGTCAGAATGGTTAAAGTCAACAACACAAAAACTGCAGGTGTTACTGAGGATGTAGAGGAAAAGGAACCCTCTTGCACTGCTGGTGGAAATGCAAGCTGGTGCAGCCACTCTGGAGAACAGTATGGAGTTTCCTCAAAATTTTAAAATAGAGCTACCATATGATCCAGTAGTCACACTACTGGGTATTTACCCCCCAAAATATGAAAACACTAATTCAAAGGGATACTTGCACCCTTAAGTTTATAGCAGCATTATTTACAATAATGAAGTTATGGAAGCAGCCCAAGTGTCCGTGATAGGTGAATGGATGAAGAAGAATTGGTATATATTTATTTAAATATATACACAATGGAATATTATTCAGCCATAAAAAATGAAATCTTGCCATTTGTAATGACATGGATGGAGCTACAGAGTGTAATGCTAAGTGAAATAAGCCACTCAGAAAAAGACAAATAGTATATGATTTCACTCAAATTTGGAATTTAGGAAACAAAACAAGCAAAGGGGAAAAAAGAGAGAAACAAAGGAAAGATTTATTAACTATAGGGGCGCCTGGGTGGCTCAGTCATTAAGCGTCTGCCTTCGGCTCAGGGAGTGATCCCAGAGTTCTGGGATCTAGCCCCACGTCAGGTTCTTCTGCTGGGAGCCTGCTTCTTCCTCTCCCACTCCCCCTGCTTGTGTTCCCTCTCTCACTGGCTGTCTCTCTCTCTGTCAAATAAATAAAATCTTAAAAAAAAAAAAACAGAATTCTTAACTATAGAGACCAAACTGATGGTTACCAGAGGGGAAGTGGGAGTGGGGCTGGGTGAAATAGGTGATGGGGATCCAGAGTACACTTACCATGATGAGCACTGGAGTAATATATGGAATTGTTGAATCACTATATTGTACCCCTAGAAATAATATAACATGGTATGTTAACAATACTGGAATTTAAATAAAAAACATAATAAAAAAAGAAATTGAAGAGCCAGTTTTAAAATTCAGATGGAATTGCAAGGGACTCAGAATAGCCAAAACAATTTTGAAAAAAAAAAAAACTAAAGACAAAAAACAAAACTTACACTTCCTTAGTTCAAAACCAACTGCAAAGTAACAGTAATCAATACACTGTGATACAGGCATAACGGTAGGCATATAGATCAATGTAATGGAATTAGAAGAGTCCAGAAATAAACACACACATCTATGATCAACTGACTTTTGACAATGGTGCCAAGACCATTCAAGGAGGAAAGAACAGGCTTTTCAACACATAGTGCTGGGACAAATGAATAGCCACATCCAAAAAAAAAAAAAAAAAAAAAAAAAGATTGTTTAAGCCTTACTTTACCTGTTATAGAAAAAAGTAACTTGGATGAGTCAAAGACCTAAATATAAAAGGCAAAACTATAGAAATATTACAGGAAAAATAAGGTCAATCTCTATAAACTTGTGTCTGACAAAGGATTCTTGGATATCAAAACCGTGGACAATAAAAAAACTTCATCAAAATTAAATTTTTTTGTTTTTCAAAGCACACAATCAAGAGAGTGAAAGGACAACACACCAAATGGAAGAAAATATCTGCAAATCATATATCTGAAAAAGAACATGTATCCAGACTATATAAATGATTCTTTCAAGTCAATATAAAAATGACAAATAACTCCATTAAAAAATGCACAAAAGATCTGAATAGATATTTCTTTTTTTAAAGATTTTATTTATTTATTTGATATAGAGAGATAGCCAGTGAGAGAGGGAACACAAGCAGGGGGAGTGGGAGAGAAAGAAGCAGGCTCCCAGCAGAGGAGCCTGATGTGGGGCTCAATCCCAAACACTGGGATCACGCCCTGACCCGAAGGCAGACGCTTAATGACTGCACCACCCAGGCGCCCCATGAATAGATATTTCTTGAAGGAAAATACACAAATGGCCAATAAGTACATGAAAAGATGTATAGCTTCGTTAGTAATCACAAAAATGCAAATCGAAACTACAGTGAGATACTATTTTTCACACCCACTAGGATGACTAGAATTTAAAAAAAAGTTAGATAGTAGCAAGTATTGGTGATGAGGAGGAGAATTCAGGATTCTTGTTAGTAGGAATGTGAAATGCTATAGCCACTTTGGAAAAGAGTATGACAATTCCTCAAATGATCAAGTATGGAGTTACTACATGGCACAGCAATTCCACCCCTCCTTATATACCTGAGAGAAATAACACTATGTCTACACAAAACATTGATGTACAAGGTTTTGTGTAGACATAGTGTTATTTTTAATAGCCAAAAGATGTAAACAGCATAAATGCCTATAAACTGATGAATGGGTAAGCAATATATAGTGTATCTATACAATGGAATATTATTCAGTTATAAAAAGGAATGAAGTTTTGATACATGCTACCACATGGATGAAACTTGAACACATGCTAAATGAAAGAAACCAGTCATAGGTAATAACATAGTATATGATTTTCTTCATATGATATGCCCAGAACAGGAAAATCTATAATGACAGGAAGTAGATGAGTGGTTACTGAGGGCTGAAGGTAGAGTGGGGACATCTAAAGAGGTGATAGCTAAAAGGTTATAACATTTCATGAAAATGTTCTACAGTTGACTGTGATGATGATTGCACATATCTGTGACTATATTGAAAAACCAATGAATTGTATAGTATGTGAATTACATTTCATTTAAACTCTCAAAAAATGGGTGTTATGCCAAGTGAAATAAATCAGATTGAGAAGGACAAATACCACATGATTTCACTCATATGTGGAATCTAAATAAAAAAACAAACAAACAACAAACCCCACAAATGAATAAACAAATGAAAAGCAGAATCAGACCTGTAAATACAGAAAAAAAAAAAAAAAACCACCCTGATGGCTGCCAGAGAGGAGGGGTAGGGGATGGGAAAAATGGGTGAAGGGGACTGAAAGGTACAGGCTTCCAGTTATGGAATGAATACGACACAGGAATATGAGACACAGCATTGGTAATATAGTCAATGATATTGTAATAGTGTTGCATGACGGCAGATGGTAGCTATACTTGTAGTGAGTGTAGCATAACATATAGAGAAGTTGAAACACCATGTTGTACACCTGAAATTAATGCAAAATTTTGTGCTAAATATACTCAAATAATTTTTTTAAATGATGGAAAATCCAGAATGTTTCTAATTATTTAAACTTGGCTAGAACATCAGATAGCATGGGGTTGGAGCAGAGTATGTGTCTAGAGAGAGGGAGGATGAGGGGTTTGGACAACGTTCCAAGGTCAGCAGAGAAACAGTTCAGGTCTTCAAACTTAGAATATTAGCATAGTCAGATTTCAGAGAGGGTAGGGGGAAATAGAGGCAGGGATTCTGCTTTTCACCAGTCAGCTGTGTTTCCACAGCCCCCAAAATATTTTTGCCCTGGAACTGTACTACACATTTATCTCCTGCAACCCTGCTTAACTGACAAGGCATTGTTCCCCTCCCTCCTCACAATCTTACCTCTTCACTGATTGTCCCACATACTAATTCCTACAGATGGCAATAGCTAATCCATCAACGTTTTTTCCTAATAAAAAAGCATTTGTTATTTATTCCCTCAGTGTGGCAGCTAGGCATGGCTACCCTGGTTATACACCCTTTTCTGTGTCTACCTTCAGTAATAAAGCAATTATTCCCTCAGCTCCATTCTCATTCCTTCATGAACTGGGGGGCAAATTGGGGCAGCATATACACTGGCAACTATCCCTTCCATTAAAATTTTTACAAAGACAATCTTTTGGTGTCTTTTTTATTAAATAAAGAATTCTGCTATTCTTGACAGGACTAGAAAATATAACAAACAGTGCACTAGAAGACCAACCAAAATTACAAAGCACTTATAAATTACCTAGGATGTGTATGGCCAAAGGGCAAAGAGTAACAGCAATTGCGTGGATTGCCAAAGAACCTAAGGCTGATTCTCCCACAGCCTCCTTCCCTGTGTTTGGTGCTTTGAAAAAGACAGAAACCCACATTCATTTCCCTCTCAACATTTCTTCAAAAATATCTGGGCTTCTTGGAGCAACAAGGCAGTTTTTCTGGGTAAAGGAAGTGAATCAAATCTTACTCTAACCTGCAGGAAAAAGAGTTTTGAGAAACTAAACAGACTGTGGGATGTGGAGGTTGTCCAGATAGGAATCCTCTAGAGGGCAACCACTAGTGAATTCAGTGCTTGTATTCCAAAGTCCACTGGGTCTTCTGTAAGCCACAACAGCAGCAGTTATTTTGCATCTGGGATCTCCTGGCATTTGAGCAATCACTAGTCATTCAGTTTTTTACTTTTCCCATCACTCTACCCCATTGTGAATCCAGCATGCACCCAACCCTTTGATTTGAAAACCTGTGCTCTTCCCTACCAGTCCTCTCTGGTTGAGACTAATGTTGTAGTTCTGGGCCACCTGTATTCAGATTGGAGCCTGATGTAGACTCACTGCACCCTCAGGAAAGGCCCAGGAGAAATATGCATGCACAGAAATATGCCCAACACAGAGAGATAGTTGTTGCTGCAGATGTAGCGATAAAGACAGTAGTTAGACCCCCTCCCAGAAAGACTACACAGAGGAGGTAAACTTAAGGTAAGAGTTTTAACTTAAAGAGTACATATAAATTGGTTTGTGTGCATGTGTGTGTGCATGTGTGCGTGTGTGCGTGTGTGTGTGTGTGTGTGTGTGTGTGTTTGGGGAGAGTAAGCTCATCAGGTGCCAAGTTCTCAGGCTCTTTGGATTACCTCCTGAAGAATTTAACTCTCTTTCTATACTTAATAGAGCTAAGCAATCATAAATCATACTTTTATATGACTCTTAATTATTTTTCCTTCATGAATCAAGAGACTGTCAATATATGAGCTCTTCCTTCCTCTGCATTCATAACTCAGACGGTATTCGTTAGATTCTAAGCATAATTATTGATGAAGGGTGCAAATATATCTGGGAGGAAGAGAGCAATAAAAGATTATGTTGGTAGAGGCAGAGAGTTTTACAGCTTTCAAAGTATTTTGACATCTATTAATTCTTTCAATTCTTAAAACTTCTTAGAAGATAGGTAGTATTATCCTCATTGTACAGTTGAGCAAAGTAGATCTGAGATAATGTGACTTCTAGGTCATCTAAATTTGATGGGATGCAGATAGACAAATGGGGTCAACCTAGACACCTGTTCCAGTACTTTCCTTTGGCAACATCACGCTGCAGGAGTGACTTGAGGAAGGAATGAGGCAGACATGGCCATGCTGGATTCTGGGAATCCAGGAATTGAGCCTGAGAATCTCAAGGAACTGTCACAGATGTATAGAGCAGAATCTGAAACCAAGTGGAGGATCTATGACTCATATAGATTTGCTTGCTTTCCATAAAAGCACAAAGCCTGACTTTAGAGAGTGTATATATCATAGAAAGTCTGATCAGGAGGGGATAGGAAGAGATGAATGGTGTCTATAAAAGAATCACAAGCAGGCTCTTCCATACTTGGAAGAAATTCAGGACTCTTTTTTTTTTTTTTCAAACATCATAAATGTAAGCATCCCTTTCAGGCTCCTCTGAGTGCCCTGCTTGACTAGGCATTGGCTTGGGCCCTTCAACTGCCTGAATCCTGTCAATTTAGTGAGAAACCCTATCCTTGATAGCTGGCAAGCTCCTCATCACTCTTTTTGATGTCCCAGTCCTTGGCCTGCCTTTATCAAGCATTCTACTAAACCAGTTTAAGAATTCCCTTACCCTGATGTTTAATCCTTGAGTAATAGTTCCTAATAGTAATTCTCCATCCACAGACCCCTCACTCTGCTTATTGGCTATAGATCCCCACCTGTCTGCTGTGTTCTGTGTTGAGCTCAGTTCTATGTTGAAGTTTCTATCCCCTATTGCAGTAGCTTAAAAAAAATCTGTCCTGCTGTTTTTAACAATTGTCTGGTGCCAAATTTTTTCTTTTATACCACCTACATAAGAAGCTTGTTTAAATACGTGTTCCTGGGTCCACTCTTGATCTATTGGATAAGAATCTCCATAAGTAGAATCCTGGAAATCATGTTTCCCAGGCTTGAAGGGGATTTTCAGATGCATCAGAACAATGGATGTAGATTTCCATGGTCCCATGCCCCCACGTGAGCTGTGTTTGGGACTATGGCTGAGTGAGACAGCAAACAGTGGATCCACTCACTCCTAACATAACCAACTGGTTGTGTGTCTTCAGAGTTGGACCCCTGCAGAGTTGGGCCCCTTCCTCCAAACAGAAGCACTGGAGGAATAGCTTTGTTTTTCAACTCAAAGATTGGTCTTAGGAGGAGACTATTAAGGTTCATTTCCACTGAACACTAATTGATTCCTTCCCTTCATAAATAAGGACCAGGTGATTAGAAGGTGTGCTAGAGAAGAAAGATACATAATAGTAACTGTATAAACTCTGACTTCTTAAACAGCAGGGTGTTTTTAGAAACAAGTAAAATGCTGTAACAGTATATGTAACAATGTATTTAAATGTTTTACCTATAAGACATCTTTCTCAACAGAGAGGCAGACAGAAAGGAGCTTGGAATGAGTTTGCATATTTGAGTTCAAGTTTCAGTCAGTCTCAATTTCTGTTATCTTTGGTGTATACATTCACCCGACAGTTATACTGCTGTGGCTCCCCTCCTCAGGTGCAGCACTGAGAGTCAGTTCCTCTAACTCTAGTACCCAGACACCCTAGAGAGCAGTGCTGCTCTGATGTGGTCTGTGGAATATTGCTGGCCCCTAAACTGGGATGAGACAAGTACAGAAATAGAATGTAAGCATTGTTTGTATCCCGTAACATTACTGAATTGCTCTATAACTTCTAAAGAGAAATTGATCCTGTAATGTTTGATAACTTGGAAACACTGCCTCTGTATCTTTGCAAAACATGATATTAAAAATTCTCTAGAATAAAGGCTTGTTGTCTTATGTTTTGCATTAGTCATCAAGGCATTCTAAATGACCTATTGCTCTCAACCATATCAAGATTGAGAAGTGGACTTCAGGAAGGGTGATTCTGCCATACGCAGCCTCAGTCTAAGGAGTCTTGACCTTCCCCACCAAGTCCTGAGACTCCTCTCCCTCACCCAGGGACACTTGTGTCGCAGGGTAACTGCAAGCAGAGAGATCCATTGCAAGAAGTGCGTGGGAAGATATCTTTGCCTCCATTTCCTAGAGTCTCTGTTTCCCTCACCTAGAGACAAATAGGCAGTCAGGCCAGATGAAGCTCCTTCATCTCCTCAAGAGAGAACACAAGTAGGAAAGAGTGAGGTCTCCAGTGAGAATTGAACTGCAAAACATTGTTGAAGAAAATTAAGGAAAATCTAAGTAGTAGTAAAAACAACCCGTGCTCATGGATTGCAAGAATAGCGTTGTTAAAATGCCAAATACTAAATTGATCACAGATTCAACACAATCCCCATAAGAATCTCAGGTGACTTCTTTATAGAAATTGAGATGCTAATCATGGATTGGAAGAAAAATATTGTTAAAAAGATCATACTACCCAGAGAAAACTACATGTTTAATGCAATCCCTGAATGAAATCCTGACATTTGAAATGATGGATGGAGCGTAGAGTATATATGCCTAAATGAAATAAGTCCAGTCAGAGAAAGATAAATATCACATGATCTCACTCATATGCAGAATTTTAAAAAGATCTTAATTGTTTATTTGAGAGAGAGAGTGAGCAAGAGAGAGAGGTGCTCATGAGTGGGGGAGAGAGGTACAGGGAGAGGAGAAGTAGACTCCCAGTGAGAGGAAGCCTGACGTGGGCTCCATCTCCAGGATCTGGGATCATGATCTGAGCCTAGGACAGCGCAACTGACTGAACCACCCAGGTGCCCTCATCATAAGTGGAATTTAAGATAGAACATATAGGAGGGAGAAAAAAGAGAGAGGGAAACAAACCATAGGAGAATTCATTTAACAATAGAGAAACTGAGGGTTGATTGAGAGAGGTGGATGGAGGATGGGCTGAGGTGGATGATGGGTATTAAGAGGGCACCTGTTATGATGAGCACTGGGTGTTATATGTAAGTGATGAACCAATGAATTTATTCCTGAAACCAATATTGTGCTGTATGTTAGACTAACTACAATTTAAATAAAAAATTTGAAAAAAAAATACCAACAATATTTTCCACAGAATTAGAATAAATAATCCTAAAATTTGTATGGAACCAAGAAAAGACCCCAAATAGCCAAAACAATCTTGGAAAAGAAAAGTACAAAACTGGAAGTATCACAATTTCAGACTTCAAGCTGTATTACAAAGCTGTAGTGATCAAAATGGTATAAACAATAGACACATAGATCAATGGAACACAACGAGAGAACCCAGGAAAACCCAGAAATATATGGTCATTAGTCCATATAAAGTCCAATAAAGCAGGAAAGAATATGCATGGGAATAAGACAGTCTTTTTCAACAAATGGTGTTGGGAAAACTGGAAAGCAATAGCAGAAGAAATAAACTGGACCACTTACACCAAACACAAAAAACTTCAAAATGGATGAAGGACCTAAGTGAGAGCTGAAACCATAAAAATCCTAGAAAGAGTGTAGGAAGTAATTCTGACATTGGCTATGGCAACATTTTTCTAGATATGCCTCCTGAGTCAAAGGGAAACAAAAGCAAAAATAAACTACGGGAGCTACCTCAAAATTAAAGCTCCTGTACAGCATAGGAAACAATCAACTAAACTGAAAGACAACCTATGGAATGGAGGAAGAGTATTTTCAAAATGACATACCTGATAAAGGGTCAGTATCTAAAATACATAAGGAACTTCTACAACTCAACACCCAAAAACAAATGCTCCAGTTAAAAATGAGCAGAAAACATGAATAGATATTTCTCAAAAAGAAGATAGGATGGCCAAAAGACACATGAGACACTACTCAACATCACTCATCCTCAGGGAATGCAAATCAAAACTACAATAAGATATCACCTCACACTTGTCAGAATGGTTAAAAGTCAACACACAAAAACTGCAGGTGTTACTGAGGATGTAGAGGAAAAGGAACCCTCTTGCACTGCTGGTGGAAATGCAAGCTGGTGCAGCCACTCTGGAGAACAGTATGGAGTTTCCTCAAAATTTTAAAATAGACTACCATATGATCCAGTAGTCACACTACTGGGTATTTACCCAAAATATTGAAAACACTAATTCAAAGGGATACTTGCACCCTTAAGTTTATAGCAGCATTATTTACAATAATGAAGTTATGGAAGCAGCCCAAGTGTCCGTGATAGGTGAATGGATGAAGAAGAATTGGTATATATTTATTTAAATATATACACAATGGAATATTATTCAGCCATAAAAATGAAATCTTGCCATTTGTAATGACATGGATGGAGCTACAGAGTGTAATGCTAAAAGTGAAATAAGACCACTCAGAAAAAGACAAATAGTATATGATTTCACTCAAATTTGGAATTTAGGAAACAAAACAAGCAAGGGGAAAAAAGAAAACAAAGGAAAGATTTATTAACTATAGGGGCGCCTGGGTGGCTCAGTCATTAAGCGTCTGCCTCGGCTCAGGGAGTGATCCCAGAGTTCTGGGATCTAGCCCCACGTCAGGTTCTTCTGCTGGGAGCCTGCTTCTTCCTCTCCCACTCCCCTGCTTGTGTTCCCTCTCTCACTGGCTGTCTCTCTCTCTGTCAAATAAATAAAATCTTAAAAAAAAAAAAAAAACAGAATTCTTAACTATAGAGACCAAACTGATGGTTACCAGAGGGGAAGTGGGAGTGGGGCTGGGTGAAATAGGTGATGGGGATCCAGAGTACACTTACCATGATGAGCACTGGAGTAATATATGGAATTGTTGAATCACTATATTGTACCCCTAGAAATAATATAACATGGTATGTTAACAATACTGGAATTTAAATAAAAACATAATAAAAAAAGAAATTGAAGAGCCAGTTTTAAAATTCAGATGGAATTGCAAGGGACTCAGAATAGCCAAAACAATTTTGAAAAAAAAAAAAAAACTAAAGACAAAAAACAAAACTTACACTTCCTTAGTTCAAAACCAACTGCAAAGTAACAGTAATCAATACACTGTGATACAGGCATAACGGTAGGCATATAGATCAATGTAATGGAATTAGAAGAGTCCAGAAATAAACACACACATCTATGATCAACTGACTTTTGACAATGGTGCCAAGACCATTCAAGGAGGAAAGAACAGGCTTTTCAACACATAGTGCTGGGACAAATGAATAGCCACATCCAAAAAAAAAAAAAAAAAAGATTGTTTAAGCCTTACTTTACCTGTTATAGAAAAAGTAACTTGGATGAGTCAAAGACCTAAATATAAAAGGCAAAACTATAGAAATATTACAGGAAAAATAAGGTCAATCTCTATAAACTTGTGTCTGACAAAGTATTCTTGGATATCAAAACTGTGGACAATAAAAACTCTCAAAATTAAATTTTTTGTTTTTCAAAGCACACAATCAAGAGAGTGAAAGGACAACACACCAAATGGAAGAAAATATCTGCAAATCATATATCTGAAAAAGAACATGTATCCAGACTATATAAAATGATTCTTTCAAGTCAATATAAAAATGACAAATAACTCCATTAAAAATGCACAAAAGATCTGAATAGATATTTCTTTTTAAAGATTTTATTTATTTATTTGATATAGAGAGATAGCCATGAGAGAGGGAACACAAGCAGGGGGTGGGAGAGAAAGAAGCAGGCTCCCAGCAGAGGAGCCTGATGTGGGCTCAATCCCAAACACTGGGATCACGCCCTGACCAAGGCAGACGCTAATGACTGCACCACCCAGGCGCCCCATGAATAGATATTTCTTGAAGGAAAATACACAAATGGCCAATAAGTACATGAAAAGATGTATAGCTTCGTTAGTCCACAAAAATGCAAATCGAAACTACAGTGAGATACTATTTTCACACCCACTAGGATGACTAGAATTTAAAAAAAGTTAGATAGTAGCAAGTATTGGTGATGAGGAGGAGAATTCAGGATTCTTGTTAGTAGGAATGTGAAATGCTATAGCCACTTTGGAAAAGAGTATGACAATTCCTCAAATGATCAAGATATGGAGTTACTGGCACAGCAATTCCACCCCTCCTTATATACCTGAGAGAAATAACACTATGCTCTACACAAAACATTGATGTACAAGGTTTTGTGTAGACATAGTGTTATTTTTAATGTAAAAGATGTAAACAGCATAAATGCCTATAAACTGATGAATGGGTAAGCAATATATAGTGTATCTATACAATGGAATATTATTCAGTTATAAAAAGGAATGAAGTTTTGATACATGCTACCACATGGATGAAACTTGAACATGCTAAATGAAAGAAACCAGTCATAGGTAATAACATAGTATATGATTTTCTTCATATGATATGCCCAGAACAGGAAAATCTATAATGACAGGAAGTAGATGAGTGGTTACTGAGGGCTGAAGGTAGAGTGGGGACATCTAAAGAGGTGATAGCTAAAAGGTTATAACATTTCATGAAAATGTTCTACAGTTGACTGTGATGATGATTGCACATATCTGTGACTATATTGAAAACCAATGAATTGTATAGTATGTGAATTACATTTCATTTAAACTCTCAAAAAATGGGTGTTATGCCAAGTGAAATAAATCAGATTGAGAAGGACAAATACCACATGATTTCACTCATATGTGGAATCTAAATAAAAAACAAACAAACAACAAACCCCACAAATGAATAAACAAATGAAAAGCAGAATCAGACCTGTAAATACAGAAAAAAAAAAAACCACCCTGATGGCTGCCAGAGGAGGGGTAGGGATGGGAAAATGGGTGAAAGGGGACTGAAAGGTACAGGCTTCCAGTTATGGAATGAATACGACACAGGAATATGAGACACAGCATTGGTAATATAGTCAATGATATTGTAATAGTGTTGCATGATCGCAGATGGTAGTATACTTGTAGTGAGTGTAGCATAACATATAGAGAAGTTGAAACACCATGTTGTACACCTGAAATTAATGCAAAATTTTGTGCTAAATATACTAAATAATTTTTTTTAAATGATGGAAAATCCAGAATGTTTCTAATTATTTAAACTTGGCTAGAACATCAGATAGCATGGGGTTGGAGCAGAGTATGTGTCTAGAGAGAGGGAGGATGAGGGGTTTGGACAACGTTCCAAGGTCAGCAGAGAAACAGTTCAGGTCTTCAACTTAGAATATTAGCATAGTCAGATTTCAGAGAGGGTAGGGGGAAATAGAGGCAGGGATTCTGCTTTTCACCAGTCAGCTGTGTTTCCACAGCCCCCAAAATATTTTTGCCCTGGAACTGTACTACACATTTATCTCCTGCAACCCTGCTTAACTGACAAGGCATTGTTCCCCTCCCTCCTCACAATCTTACCTCTTCACTGATTGTCCCACATACTAATTCCTACAGATGGCAATAGCTAATCCATCAACGTTTTTTCCTAATAAAAAGCATTTGTTATTTATTCCCTCAGTGTGGCAGCTAGGCATGGCTACCCTGGTTATACACCCTTTTCTGTGTCTACCTTCAGTAATAAAGCAATTATTCCCCTCAGCTCCATTCTCATTCCTTCATGAACTGGGGGGCAAATTGGGGCAGCATATACACTGGCAACTATCCCTTCCATTAAAATTTTTACAAAAGACAATCTTTGGTGTCTTTTTTATTAAATAAAGAATTCTGCTATTCTTGACAGGACTAGAAAATATAACAAACAGTGCACTAGAAGACCAACCAAAATTACAAAGCACTTTATAAATTACCTAGGATGTGTATGGCCAAAGGGCAAAGAGTACAGCAATTGCGTGGATTGCCAAAGAACCTAAGGCTGATTCTCCCACAGCCTCCTTCCCTGTGTTTGGTGCTTTGAAAAAGACAGAAACCCACATTCATTTCCCTCTCAACATTTCTTCAAAAATATCTGGGCTTCTTGGAGCAACAAGGCAGTTTTTCTGGGTAAAGGAAGTGAATCAAATCTTACTCTAACCTGCAGGAAAAGAGTTTTGAGAAACTAACAGACTGTGGGATGTGGAGGTTGTCCAGATAGGAATCCTCTAGAGGGCAACCACTAGTGAATTCAGTGCTTGTATTCCAAAGTCCACTGGGTCTTCTCGTAAGCCACAACAGCAGCAGTTATTTTGCATCTGGGATCTCCTGGCATTTGAGCAATCACTAGTCATTCAGTTTTTTACTTTTTCCCATCACTCTACCCCATTGTGAATCCAGCATGCACCCAACCCTTTGATTTGAAAAATGGAACATAAGAACTAGGAAGATCAGTAGGGGAAGAAAGGGATAAAGAAAGGGGGGTAATCAGAAGGGGGAATGAAGCATGAGAGACTATGGACTCTGAGAAACAAACTGAGGGCTTTGGAGGGAACGAGGGTGGGGGAATGGGATAGACCGGTGATGGGTAGTAAGGAGGGCACGTATTGAATGGTGCACTGGGTGTTATACGCAACTAATGAATCATTGAACTTTAGATAAAAACCAGGGATGTACTGTATGGTGACTAACATAATTTAATAAAAAAATATTATTATAAAAAATAATGGATATAGAAAATGCAATTACACATACATGTTGTATATATACATATGTATATATACATATATATACTGAAATACTACTCAGTCATGAGTATAGAAAAATTATACGTATATTGAAATGCTATTCAGTCATAAAAAAGAAGGCAATCTTGCCTTTTATTACAACATGTATGGACCTTGAGGGTGTTACACTAGGTGAAGTAGTCAGGCAGAGAAAGACAAATACTGTGTGATCTCACTTATATGCAGAATCTAAAAAGACAAACAAATGAACTCATAGATACAGAGAACAACTTAGTTTTGGTTGCTAGAGGCAGGTGGGTGTGGACAAAATGGGAGAAGGTGGCAATAAATGAACAAATAAAACAAAACAACAACAACAAAAAAGAATGTAAGCATTTATAAACTTTAGAGCAATTGATCAGAGTAGTTCAGTGTTCATTGGTTCTAATATTAAAATGTTGAGGCAGGATGGGGAATAACAGGACTCCTCCTCTTGGAGGAGTGAAATGTACCTATAAGAAGGGGAGATGTGGTTGAAGATTAGTTCATAACCCTCCTGCCTGGTATTTATTTCTTGTAAGGCCCCAGTAGTTATAAAGTTGATCTGACAATCCAGTTCACATCCAAGTTTTCATAGGAGCTCAGTAAATCACTCTGTGAATTAAGAGTGAGATTACCCTACTAACCGAAACACTTGAAATTATAGATCCCAGTCCCCATGGTGTCTCATTCCATTGGGTTTTTGTACCTGTTGTTTCTCCTGCAGAATGAAAGGAGCAAAAGAAGGAAGGGATGATGGGCAGATAGATGGTGGAAAAGGACAGTAGTGGAGGTGAGCCCCAAGGAGAAAATATCCTGCTAGGCAAAGGTGCCTGTCAATAGGTGAATGCACATTTTTCAGTTGCTAGCAGCATTTTAAAATTTATATAGTTTTCAGAGTACAGATCTTTTCCCTCTTTGGTTAGATCTATTATTATTATTGGATATCTTATGGGTTTTGGTCCAATTGTAAATAGGATTGATTCCTTGATTTCTTTTTTGGCTGCTTCATTGATATATAGAAATGCAACAGATTTCTGTATGTTGATTTTTTATCCTGGGCTTTACTGAATTCGTGTATCAGTTCTTTTTTTTTTTCTTTAAAAAAAATTTTTTTATTATATTATGTTAGTCACCATACAGTACATCCCTGTTTTTTTTTTTTTAAAGATTTTATTTATTTATTCAACAGAGATAGAGACAGCCAGCGAGAGAGGGAACACAAGCAGGCGGAGTGGGAGAGGAAGAAGCAGGCTCATAGTGGAGGAGCCTGATGTGGGGCTTGATCCCAGAACGCCGGGATCACGCCCTGAGCCGAAGGCAGACGCCCAACCGCTGTGCCACCCAGGCGCCCCATATCCCTGGTTTTTGATGTAAGGTTCGATGATTCATTAGTTGCGTATAACACCCAGTGCACCATGCAATACTACCCATAACCAGTCTATTCCATTCCTCCCTCTCCCCTCTGAAGCCCTCAGTTTGTTTCTCAGAGTCCAGTTCTAGCAATTTTTTGGTGGAGTCTTTAGGGTTTTCTATATAGAGTATCATCTCATCTGCAAGTAGTGAAAGTTTGACGTCTTCCTTGCTGATTTGGATACATTTCATTTCTTTTTGTTTTCTGATTAATGAGGCTAGGTCTTCTAGGACTATGTTGAATAGCAGTGGTGAGACTGAACATCCCTGTCTTGTTCCTACCGTAGAGGAAAAGCTCTCAGTTTTTCCCCAGTGAGGATGATATTAGCTGTGGGTCTTTCATATATAGCTTTTATGATGTTGAGGTACGTTCCCTCTATCTCTATTTTTTTGAGGATTTTATCATGCATGGATGTTGTGCTTTGTCAAATGCTTTTTCTGCATCTATTGGGATGCAGAAGGATAATATGGTTCTTATCCTTTCTTTTATTACTGTGATGTATCATGTTGATTGATTTGCAAATATTGAACAACACTTGCAGCTCCAGAATAAATCCTGCTTGATTGTGGTGAATGATTTTTTAATGTGCTGTTAGATTTGATTTGCTGTTTTTTTTTTTATTGAGAATTTTTGCATCCACCAGCACATGCAATTTAGAAAAATACCTGAGGAACAGAGGGAATACTTTGTTTCTTCCTTTATTTATTTATTTTTTTATAGATTTTATTTATTTATTCGACAGAGAGAGAGAGACAGCCAGCGAGAGAGGGAACACAAGCAGGGGGAGTGGGAGAGGAAGAAGCAGGCTCATAGCAGAGCAGCCTGATGTGGGGCTCGATCCCATAACGCCAGGATCACGCCCTGAGCTGAAGGCAGACGCTTAACTGCTGTGCCACCCAGGCGCCCCTCAGCTAATATTTTTTAAAAAGCATTTCCTTGATGTAATGAGAACTGGGTATTATATACGACTGATGAATTACTGACCTCTACCTCTCAAACTAATAATACATTATATGTTAATTAATTGAATTTAAGTAAAAAAGAAAGAAAAAAAGTATTTCTCTAATGTAATTTTTAATCAGAAAGGTCTTGCTTTTATTTTTTTACTTTTTATTTTTAGAGAGGTTGAGAAGGAGTGGGGGTGTAGAGAGAGAATCTTAAGCAGGCTCTGCACCTAGCATGGAGCCTGATGAAAGGCTCAATATCACAACCCTGAGATCATGACCTGAGCTGAAATCAAGAGTCAGACACAACCCACTGAGCCACCCAGGTGCCCCTCAGCTAATGTTTTTATAGAGATTTTTTCTAATGTCAGGAGCTGATAGCTGAGACAAATCAGATTGGCTTTGTGCTGGGCCAAATTTTCATCAATTAGGTAGGCTTCCTCTTGGCCTGGACATCATTTGCATGGTGTAAAGGATCTATATTCTAGAAACTATAAATCACTCTTGAAAGACATTGAGGAAGACACAAAAAGATGGAAAAATATTCCAAGCTCCAGGTCTTCTCAGGGCTTTTCTACACATGCATTCTACTTGAGTGTGCAGGCAACCTGGATAGCTTTCTAAATTATTCTGTACATGTAGCTAATTTTGAATGTCCTAATTTACCAATGAGCTTCATCCTAGCATTTCATCTGGGCCTTAGATGGTCTACTGTATGTCACCTGGAATCTTGCCTCTGCATCTATGGGTTTATAGTTCCTGCATAGCTTAATGAACAGTGCTAGCTGCTTTTCCTATCTGCATTACTGGCTAAATGGGAGATAATAAAAAAGAAGTCCTTCAGGTACTTCCCAGTCAGGTTTGAAAGAGGTGCACAGTCATTTGTAAATAAGGTCTGTTCTGCTTTCTCCCACCAGTCAATGGGTTTACTGGTGGCTGTTGCCACTTAAGACCAAAACAAGACTCACAGTGTGTAGGGTGGGAAGGGAAGGAAAGCAAAACGTGTAGGTGGTGAAGGTGAGCAAAACCCTGCAAAACTTTTCTGCTATTTTTATAATGGAATTTTCTTGATTGAATCTTTCCTTGGATGCTTTTAATCTCTATTTGTTTGCAAAAGCTCCTACAAAGTTAGTTTGGACAGTTTCTCATGATTATTATTATTATTTTAAAAGAATGTTCTTACAGGGGATGAACAATTTGGTGGTTCTTCCATTTTGCTCTTGCCACCTTGCTAAAATAAACTTTTATTATTATTTCTAGTTATCACTGATTGTTTTTAAAATGTCAAACCCAACTTTCATCCCTGACAAAAATCTCACTTGTTCAGGTTTATAATTCTTTTTATATATTCCTGGATTCAGTTGCTAAGAATTTCGGTAAGGATTTATTTTTTTCTTCTTCCAATTTTTGTGTACCTGTGTGTGGTGATTTCTTTGGGTTTAATTTCAATACATATTAGCTTCATTCAGTGAGTTGAGAAATATTCCTTGCTATTCTATTTTTTAAGAAGATCTTGTGAAAGATTGGTGTTAACTCTTCTTTTAGTGTTTGGAAGAATTCACTAGTGAGGCCATGTGGACCAGGACTTTAGCTTGTGGAAAGTTTTAAAATTCTTATTTCCTTTTTCTTTAATGTTTTTTCATTATATTATGTTGGTCGCCATACAGTACATCCCTGGTTTTTTATGTAAAGTTTGATGATTCATTAGTTGCGTATAACACCCAGTGCACCATGCAATACGTGCCCTCCTTACTACTCATCACCAGTCTATCCCTCCCCCCCTTCCCCTCTGAAGCCCTCAGTTTGTTTCTCAGAGTCCATAGTCTCTCATGCTTCATTCCCCCTTCTGATTACCCCCTTTCTTTATCCCTTTCTTCCCCTACTGATCTTCCTAGTTCTTATGTTCCATAGATGAGAGAAATCATATGATAATTGTTTTTCTCTGCTTGACTTATTTCACTTAGCAGTATCTCCTCCAATGCTGTCCATGTTGCAGCAAATGTTGAGAACTTGTTCTTTCTGATAGCTGAGTAATATTCCATTGTATATATGGACCACAACTTCTTAATCCAGTCATCTGTTGAAGGGCATCTTGGTTCCTTCCACGATTTAGCTATGGTGAACAATGCTGCTATGAACATTGGGGTGCATATGGCCGTTCTCTTCACTATGTCTATATCTTTGGGGTAAATACCTAGTAGTGCAATGGCTGGATCATAGGGTAGCTCAACTTTTAACTTTTTAAGGGACCTCCACACTGTTTTCCAGAGTGGCTGCACCAACTTTCATTCCCACCAACAATGTAGGAGGGATCCCCTTTCTCCACATCCTCTCCAACAATTGTTGTTTCTTGCCTTGTCTATTTTTGCCATTCTAACTGGCGTAAGGTGGTATCTCAGTGTGGTTTTGATTTGAATTTCCTTGATGGCTAATGATTTTGAACATTTTTTTCATGTGTCTGTTAGCCATTTGTACGTCTTCATTGGAAAAGTGTCTGTTCATATCTTCTGCCCATTTTATGATTTGTTTATTTGTTTCTCTTGTATTGAGTTTGAGAAGTTCTTTGTAGATCTTGGATACCAGTCTTTTCTCTGTAGCATCATTTGCAAATATATTCTCCCATTCCGTGGGCTGCCTCTTAGTTTTTTTGACTGTTTCCTTGGCTGTGCAGAAACTTTTAATCTTGATGAAGTCCCATAAATTCATTTTATCTTTTGTATCTCTTGCCTTTGGAGATGTGTCGTGAAAAAGTTTGCTTTGGCTGATGTCATAGAGGTTGCTGCCTATGTTCTCCTCTAGGATTTTGATGGCGTCCTGTCTCACATCGAGGTCTTTCATCCATTTGGAGTTTATCTTTGTGTATGGTGTGAGAGAGTGGTCAAGTTTCATTCTTTTGCATGTAGCTGTCCAATTTTCCCAGCACCATTGATTGAAGACACTGTCTTTTTTCCACCAGATGTTTTTTCCTGCTTTGTCAAAGATTAGTTGCCCAAAGAGCCAAGGGTCCATTTCTGGGTTCTCTATTTGGTTCCATTGGTCTATATGTCTGTTTTTGTGCCAGTACCATGCTGTCTTTGTGATCACAGCTTTGTAGACAGCTCGAAATCCCGCATTGTGATGCCCCCAGCTTTGTTTTTCCTTTTCAACAGTTCCTTGGTGATTCGGGGCCTTTTCTGGTTCCATACAAATTTAAGGACTATTTGTTCCAGTTCTTTGAAAAATGTCATTGGTATTGTGATCGGGATGGCATTGAAAGTGTAGATTGCTCTGGGTGGTATGGACATTTTAACTATGTTAATTCTTCTGATCCATGAGCATGGAATATTTTTCCATCTTTTTGTGTCTTCTTCAATGTCTTTCAAGAGTGATTTATAGTTTCTAGAATATAGATCCTTTACCTCTCTGGTTTAGTTAGTTCCAAGGTAATGTCTGGTTTTTGGTGCCATTGTAAATGGGATGGATTCCCTAATTTCTCTTTCTTCAGTCTTATTATTCTTATTTCTATTTTCTAACTTTGAGTTCTGTCCAGAATTTATATTTCTTCTTGAATTAGTTTTGGAAGTTTGTTTCTTTCTCAGAATGTGTCCATCCCATCTAGATTGTTTACGTTTGTAACATGTAGTTCTTTACACTATTCCCTTATAATTTTTTTTTTATTTCTATCAGGTGAGAGTAATATCTCTTCATTCTTTCTTGATATTAGGAATTTGATTTTTTTTTTTTTGCTCAGTATGGCTAAAGTTTTGTCAATTTTGTTGATATTTCCAAATAAACAGCTTTTGACTTAATAGATTTTCTCTATTTTTCTGTATTCTGTTTCATTTATTTCCATTCTAATCTTTATTAGGTATTAGTCTTAATTTCCTCCTTCCTGCTTGTTTTGGTTTAAGTTTGTATTTCTTTTTCTAGTTTATTAAGGTAGATGAATAGGTCACTAATTGCATGTCAACTAAAAACTTAGCACTGGTGTATTTGCATCTAATAGTATTTGGTATGTTGTATTTTTGTTGTCATTCATCTCAAAGTATTTCCTAATGTCTCTACTGCTTTCTTCTTTGTCCATTACCTATTTAAGAGTGTATTGTTTAATTTCCACAAATTTGTGTTTTTCACAAATGTCCTTCTTTTATTAGTTTTAAATTTCAATCCACTACGGTCAGAGGTTATATTTTGTATGATTTCAATTCTTTCAAACTTAATGGAACTTGTTTTATATCCTAACATTTGGTCTATCTAGAGAATATTTCATATGCACTTGAGAAGAATGTGTATGCTGTTCTTGTTGGGTGGGGGTTTTAGCAGATATGTGTTAGGTATAGTTGATGTAGTGTGCTGTTCAAGTCTTATATCCTTAATGATCTTCTGTATAGTTCTGTGTTGAAAGCGAGGTATTGATATCTTCAACTATGATTGCTGAATTATGTGTTTCTCCCTTAAATTATGTATCTATCATCTATCTATCTATCTATCTATCTATCTATCTATCTATCTATCTATCATCTATCTATCTATCATCTATCTATCTATCATCTATCATCTATCTATCTATCTATCTATCTATCTATCATCTATCTATCTATCTATCTATCATCTATCTATCTATCATCTATCTAATCTATCTATATCTATTATCTATCTATCATCTATCTATCATCTATCTATCTATCTATCTATCTATCTATCTATCTATCTATCTATCATCTATCTATCATCTATCTATCATCATCTATCATCTATCTATCTATCCATCATCTATCATCTACTTATCTAGTCTATCATGTATTTATCAATATATCTATTTATTTATTATGGGTTTTAGGGCTCTGTTTTTAGGTGCATGTACCTATAATTGTTATGTATTCTTGATGAATTCACATTTTATCATTACAGAATGTCTTTCTTTGTCCCTAGTAATATTTATGTATAAAATATATTTTGCCTGATATTAGTATTAGCCACTCCATCTCTCTTTTAGTTGTGTGACATGACATTTTCCATTCTTTTGCTTTCAAACTATTTGAGTCTTTTAGCTTAAAATTTGTCTCTTATAGACATATAAATAAGCCAAGGTTTTTGTCAATCTCCTTTAGTGGTGTCTAATCCATATACATTTGAAGTTATTACTGATAAGACAATTAAGGTAAATGGCCATGTTATTATTTATTTTTATTTGTCATCTTTTTTCCCCTTCTTCTATTCATCAATTTTTCTTTTGGTTAAATAGATATTTAATGATGAACAATTTTTACTATATTTTTTGAGTTATTTTCTTAGAGGTTTCCTTGTGGACTTTCTTAAAATTTTCATTGTGCACCTCTTTTACCTCCTTGGTTAAATTGAACACTGGTGTTATATGCAACCAATGAATCATTGAACACTATATCAAATTAAAAACTAATGATGTGCTATACGTAAGCTAATTGAACTTAATAAAAAATTTATTCCTAGGTATTTTACCTTTTGGATGTTATTGCAAATGGGATGGATTGTTTTCTTCATTTCTTTTTCAGATAGTTTGTTGCTAGTGTATAAAACACAATTGTTTTTAAAGTGTTGGTTTTACATCCTACAACTTTACTGAATTTATTAGTTCTAAAGTTTTTTTAATTTGTGTAGATTTATTTATTTATTTATTTATTTATTTATTTATTTGAGGTGTGATTGACATATGACATATTATTATTTACAGTTGTACAATATAATGATTTGATATTTGTATTCATTGTGAAATGATAACCACCATAAGCCTCATTTCCCCCCTGTTGCTACATAACGTTACATAATATGTGATACAACAATATTACCTATAATTGCCATGCTGTATATTACATCTTCATAACTTATTTTATGACTGGATGTTTATACACTCGATCCCCTTTTCCCATTCTGTCCATTCCCCTAACCTCCCTCTCATCTGGCAACTACCAATCTGTTCTCTGCATCTATGAATTAAGTTTGTTTTTCAGAGTGCACCTATGTATAAAATCATACAGTATTTGTCTTTCTCTGAATGACTTATGTCAATCAGTGTAATGCACTCAAGGTCCAACCATATTGTCACCAGAGGAAAACTTCTATTATTTTTTTATGGCTGAGTAGCATTCCGTTGTCTGTATATATACACCACATCTTCTTTATCCATTCATCCATTGATGGACACTTTGGTTGTTTCCATATCTTTGCTATTGTGAATAAAGCTGCAATAAACATAGGGGTTCATATATCTTTTTAAATTAGTGTTTTCATTTTCTTCAGAAAAATACCCAGGAATAAAATTGTTAGATCTTATAGTAGTTCTATTTTTAGTTTTTAAAGGGACCTTCATACTGTTTCCCTGGTGGCTGCACCAATTTGAATCCCCAACAACAGTGCATGAGGGTATCCCTTTCTCCACACTATCACCAATGCTTTTATATCTTATCTTCTTGATAATAGCCATTCTGACATGTGTGAGATACTATCTCATTACAGCTTTGATTTGCATTTCTCTGATGATTATTGATATTGAGCATCTTTTCACATGCATATTGGCCATATGTATGTCTTCTTTGGAAAAAGTTCTTATGCCCGGTTTTTATCCAAATTGTTTGTTTTTTGTTATTGAGTTGTATACTTTTTTAAAATATATTTTGGATATTAACCCCTTATCAGATAGGTCATTTGCAAATATCTTCTCCCATTCACTAGATTGCATTTTTATTTTGTTGATGGTTTCCTTTGCTGTGCAGAACTTTTTAGTTTGATGTAGTCCCATTTGTTTATTTTTTTTGCTTTTGTTGCTGTTGTGTTTAGAATCAGATCAGAAAAAAAAAATCACCAAAAATAATGTCAAGAAGTTTACCTGTATTTTCTTTACCTATATTTTTTTCTAGGAGCTTTATGGTTGATCCTATATTAATTTTGAGTTGATTTTTGTGTATAATGTAAGATAGTGGTCTAGTTTCATTATTTTGCATGTGATATACAGTTTTCCTGACACCATTTATGAAAGAGACTGTCCTTTCCCCATTGTATATTCTTGCACCTTTTGTTGTAAATGAATTGAACATGTACGTGTGGGTTTATTTCTGGGCTCTCTACTCTGCCCACTGATCTCTGTGTCTGTTTTTATACCAATACTATTCTGTTTAGATTACTATAGATTTAAAATACAATTTGAAATGAGGAGTGTGATGCCTCCAGTTTTGTTCTTCCTTCTCACAGTCATTTTGGCTACTTGGATCTTTTGTGGTTCCACTGAATTTTAGGATTTTTTTTTTCTATTTCTGTGAGAAATGCCATTGGAATTTTGATAAGGATTGCATTGAATCTACATATTGTTTTGGGTAATATGGATGTTTTAACAATATTAATTTTTCAAATCCATGAACATGGACTATATTTTCATTTATTTGCATCTTCTTCAGTTTTTTAATCCCCGTCTCATAATTTTCAGTGTACAGGTCTTTTAGCTACTTGATTAAATTTATACCTAGGTATTTTATTATTTTTGATGCAATTGTAAGTGAGATATTTTTCTTAATTTCTCTTTCTGAGAGTTCATTGTTTACTAAAATACAACAGATTTTTGAATATTGATTTTGTATTCTGTCACTTTATTGAATTAATTTATTCTAACAGGGTTTTTTTGTGTAATCTTGGGATTTTTCAGTATTTAAAATCATGTTGTTCACAAGTAATGACAGTTTTACTTCTTCCTTTCCAATTTGGATGTCTTATTTCTTTTTCTTGAATAATTGCTCCAGGTAGGACTTCCAATACTATGTTGAAGGAAAGTGGTGAGAGCTGATATTAGAGGAAAAGTTTTTAACATTTCACCATTTAAATATAGTGTTAGCTGTGAGCTTGTCATACATGATTTTTAATATGTTGAGATATGTTCCTTCTATGCATAGTTTCTTGAGTTTTTATCATAAATGGACATTGAATTTTGTCTTAAATACAGGGAACAAACTGTTGGTTGCCAGAGGGAAGGCGAATGGGGGGATGGGTAAAATAGAAAAGAGAATTAAGAGTACTGTTATCATGATGAGCACTGAGTAATGTATGGAATTGTTTAATCATTATATTGTATACCTGAAACTAATATAACACTGTATGTTAATTACACGTCAATAATCAATCAATCCATCAAAGGTGAAAAAAAACTGGGGTTGTATTTCAGTCTGTTCTCTCCATAATGCTGTGGGGTGGTAGCCTGTTAAGAACTCTCTCTTCAATTGTTATAGTCCCATGGGGCCCAGAAACACAAACCCCTGGCCACGAGTGCCAGGTGTTCAAAAGATATCTCCTGTGTAGACCACATGTATCTACTGAGTTTTGTGGGGCCATGGGGTGCTTTGGGTCAGGACACAGCTGCAGGGGAGTGCTGAATTCATAACATCTGCCAGCAAGATTTGGTGGGGTAGGGCTGCCAGGGAGCACTAGGCTGGGGCAGAGTCTCCTGCTGGGTTTGATGGGGTGAGTCTACATAGGGAGTGCAGGGGTGAGTCAAGCAAAACAAGATAGAGGGAGAATGCAAAAAATGACCCCTGCCAGTTCTTCCATCCCCAGAGAGATTTCCAACAGACCCCAGTCCCTCTGGCAGATGCTTTAACTTTAACAAATAAATCATTTTTGGATAGGGTTTAAGCACTTTTCCACCTACTGCTTTTGTGCTGAATCTTGGGGTCTGTGTATGAGTTAAGAGTGGAGTCTCAGTTTCCTACAGCACTTTGTGTCTCTTTGACAAGCCCTGTTAGTTTCTAAGCCAGAGCTGATGTCTCTAGTGCAAGTCCCAAGGTTGGGGTGCCTGATGGGAACCCCCTTGTTCTTCAGAAAAAACACTCTGTGTTTGTGAGGTCCCTTCTGATTGTGGGTTAACACACCAAAGGTGAACTATTGTGGAGGAGCTCAGGAGTTGAGTTCATGTAGTTTTCAGGTCTTTTTCAGAGAGGATTTTACTGTATGAAGTTGCAGATTTGGTGTGTCTGTGGGAGTAGGTAAAATCAGGGTCTTCCTTTACTGCCATCTTGAACTGCCACCTCCCTAACAGATGTTTTCTTTATTTTTCTTTTAGTGGAATCTTTGGGGTTTTCTATCTATAAGATCATGTCATCAGTAGAGATAATTTTACTTCTTCCTTTCCAACTTAAATAGCTTTTATCTTTTTTTCTTGCTTGATTGTTGTGGCTAGGACTTCCACTACTATGTTGAATAATAGTGGTGAGAGCGAGCATACTATCTTGTTTCTGATCTCAGAGCATAGGCTTTCAGCCTCTCACGGAATACAATGTTAGGTGTAGGCTTGTCATAGAGGACTTTCATTGTATTGAAGTACATTTTCTTTATATCCAATTTATTGAGAATTTTTATCATAAAATGATGTTGAATTTGTTAATGCATTTTCTGCAGCTGTGGAGTATATTATGTAGTTTTATCTTCCATTCTATTAATGTGGTGTATCACATGTATCATATGTATTAATTTGTAAATGTTGAACCATCTTTGCATCCTAGGGATGAATCCCCTTGATCATGGGGTATAATCATTTTATATGATTATGCTGTAAAATTCAATTTGCTGGTATTTTGTTGAGAATTCCTGCATCTATCTTCATCAGGAAAATTAAATAGCCTGTACTTTTCTTGTTTTTTCCTAATCTGTTTTTGGGATCAATATAATGCTGGCTTTGTAAAATGAGTTTAGGAGTGTCTCCTCACTTCAAATTTTTGGAAGAGTTTGAAAAAAATTGGTATTAATTCTTTAAATGTTTGTTAGAATTCACCAATAAAATCATTACTTTCTCTATTTTCTTTCTTTCTTTCTTTCTTTCTTTCTTTCTTTCTTTCTTTCTTTCTTCTCATTATATGTATATATATTATATATGTATATATATTTATAAAATTACTGATTCAATCTTCTTACTCCTTATTGGTCTGCTCAGATTTCTTATATCTTCTTGATTGAATTTGGATTGTTTATATGTTTATAAATGAATTCATTTCTTCTAGAGTCTCCAATTTATTTACATACATTTTTTCATAATAGTCTCATAACCTTTTGTATTTCTGTTGTCAGTTGTAATGACTCCTATTTTATTTGTAATTTTATTGATTTGAGTTCTCTCTCTCTCTTTTTTTAACTTGGTTAGTCTACCTGAAGATTTACCAATTTTGTTTAGCTATTGTAATTTTTTAAAAGATTTTATTTATTCATTTGACAGAGATAGAGACAGCCAGCGAGAGAGGGAACACAAGCAGGGGGAGTGGGAGAGGAAGAAGCAGGCTCCCAGTGGAGGATCCTGATGTGGGGCTCACTCCCAGAACACCAGGATCACACCCTGAGCTGAAGGCAGATGCTTAATGACTGAGCCAGGCACCCCTAGCTATTGTAATTTAATTTAATTTAATTTAATTAATTTAATTAAATAATTTTAATTCCAGTATAGTTAACATACAGTGTTATATTAGTTTCAGGTGTACAATTTATTTTTTTAAAAGATTTTATTTATTTATTTGACAGAGATAGAGACAGCCAGTGAGAGAGGGAACACAAGCAGGGGAAGTGGGAGAGGAAGAAGCAGGCTCGTAGCAGAGGAGCCTGATGTGGGGCTCGATCCCATAATGCCGGGATCACGCCCTGAGCCGAAGGCAGATGCTTAACCGCTGTGCCACCCAGGCGCCCCTCAGGTGTATAATTTAGTGATTCAACAATTCCATACATTACCCAGTGCTCATTATGACAAATGAACTCTTTAATCCCCATCACCTATTTTACCCATTCCCACCTTCCTCCCCTCTGGTAACTACCAATTTGTTCTCAGTAGTCAAGAGTCTGTTTCTCGACCTCTCTTTTTCCATTCCTCATTTCTTTATTAAATTCTACATGAGTGAAATCATATGGTATTTGTCTTTCCCTGACTGACTTACTATACTTAGCATTATATTCTGTAATTCCATCAATGTCATTGCAAA
Organism: Ursus maritimus; assembly: GCF_017311325.1. Classification (NCBI taxonomy): domain Eukaryota; kingdom Metazoa; phylum Chordata; class Mammalia; order Carnivora; family Ursidae; genus Ursus; species Ursus maritimus. Next base: position 60,465 of record NW_024426930.1, on the reverse strand, counting down.
TGGCAAGATTTCATTCTTTTTTTATGGCTGAAGAATATTCCACTGTGTATAGATACCACTTCTTTAACCATTCCACTATCGATGGACACTTGAGCCACTTCTATAATTTCATTATTGTAAATAATACTGCTATAAACATAGGGTACATGTATCTCTTTGAATTAGTGTTGTTTGGATAAATACCCAGTAGTGTAATTACTGGATCATAGAGTAGTTCTATTTTTAACTTTTTGAGGAAACTCCATACTGTTTTCCACAGAGGTTGCACCAATTTGCAATCCCATCAGCAGTGCACGAGGTTTCCTTTTTTCTCTACATCATCGCCAACACTTGTTTCTTGTGTTTTTAATTTTAGTCATTCTGACAAGTGAAAGGTGATATCTCATTGTAGTTTCAATTTGCATTTCCCTGATGATCAATGATGTTGAGCATCTTTTCATGTGTCTATTTATCATCTGTATGTCTTCTTCAGAGAAATGTCTGTTCATGTATTCTGGTCCATTTTTAATTGAATTTTGTTGTTGATATTGAGTTGTAGAACTTCCTTACATATTTTAGGTACTGACACTTATTGAATATATAATTTGCAAATACCTTCTCCCATTTAGTAGGTTGTCTTTTAGTTTTGTTGATTATTTTTTGTTGTGCAGAAGATTTTCTTTTGATGTAGTCTCAATAATTTATTTTTGCTTTTGTTTTCTTTGCCTAAGGGGACATATCTAGAGAAATGTTGCTATAGCTAATGTCAGAGAAATTACTGCCTGTGCTGTCTTGTAGAATTTTTATGATTTCAGGTATTATGTTTAGGTCTTTCATCCATTTTGGATTTGTTTTTGTGTGTGGTGTAGGGAAATGGTTGTTTAATTTTTTTACATGTAGCTTTCCAGTTTTCCCAGCACTGTTTGTTGAAGAGATTGCCTTTTTTCCCATTGGTTATTCTTTCCTGCTTTGTCGAAGATTAATTGGCCATATAATTGTGGGCCTATTTCTGGGTTTTCTATTCAGCTCCATTGATGTATGTGTCTATTTTTGTGCCATTACCATAATATTTTGATTACTACAGCCTTGTAGTATAATTGGAAGTCTCGAATTGTGATGCCTCCAGCTTTGCTTTTCTTTCCCAAGAATGTTTCAGCTATTCAGGGTTTTTTGTGGTTCCATACAAGTTTTAAGATTGTTTGTTCTAGTTCTGTGAAAATGCTGGTGGTATTTTGATAAGAATTGCATTAAATCTGTAGATTACCTTAGGTAATATAGACATTTTAATAATATTTGTTCTTCCAATGCATGAACAGGAAGATCTTTCCATTTCTTTGTGTCCTTTTTATTTTATTTCATCAATGTTTTATAGTTTTCAGAGGACAGATGTTTAACCTCTCTGGTTAAGTTTATTCCTGGGGACTCTATTATTTTTGGTGCAATTGTAAATGGGATTGTTTTCTTGATTTCTCTTTCTGGTGCTTCATTGTTAATATACAGAAATGTAACAGATTTCTGTATGTTGTCTTTGTATCCTGAGACTTTAATGAATTCATTTATTGAGATAGCATATTTATTTATTTATTTATTTATTTATTTATTTATTTTTAATTTTTTTATTATATTATGTTAGTCACCATACAGTACATCCCTCGTTTCTGATGTAAAGTTCGATAATTCATTAGTTGCGTATACCACCCAAGGCACCATGCAATATGTGCCCTCCTTACTACCCATCACCAGTCTATCCCAATCCCCCACTCCCCTCCACTCTGAAGCCATCAGTTTGTTTCTCAGAGTCCATAGTCTCTCATGCTTCATTCCCCCTTCTGATTACCCCCCTTTCTTTATCCCTTTCTTCCCCTACCGATCTTCCTAGTTCTTATGTTCCATAGATGAGAGAAATCATATGATAATTGTCTTTCTCGGCTTGACTTATTTCACTTAACATTATCTCCTCCAGTCCCATCCATGTTGCAGCAAATGTTGGGAACACGTTCTTTTTGATAGCTGAGTAATATTCCATTGTATATATGGACCCCAGCTTCTTAATCCAGTCATCTCTTGAAGGGCATCTCGGCTCCTTCCACGATTTAGCTATTGTGGACAATGCTGCTATGAACATTGGGGTGCATATGACCCTTGTCTTCACTACGTCTGTATCTTTGGGGTAAATACCCAGTAGTGCAATGGCTGGGTCATAGGGTAGCTCAATTTTTAACTTTTTAAGGGACCTCCACACTGTTTTCCAGAGTGGCAGCACCAACCTTCATTCCCACCAATAATGCAGGAGGGCTGCCCTTTCTCCACAACCTCTCCAGCAATTGCTGTTTCCTGCCTTGTTAATTTTTGCCATTCTAAATGGCATAAGGTGGTATCTTAGTGTGGTTTTGATTTGAATTTCCCTGATGGCTAATGATTTTAAACATTTTTTCACGTGTCTGTTAGCCATTTGTATGTCATAATTGGAAAAGTGTCTGTTCATATCTTCTGCCCATTTTATGATTTGTTTATTTGTTTCTCGTGCATTGAGTTTGAGAAGTTCTTTGTAGATCTTGGATACCAGTCTTTTATCTGTAGCATCATTTGCAAATATATTCTCCCATTCCGTGGGCTGGCTCTTAGTTTTTTGGACTGTTTCCTTGGCTGTGCAGAAGCTTTTGATCTTGATGAAGCCCCACAAGTTCATTTTATTTTGTATCTCTTGCCTTTGGAGATGTGTCATGAAAAAGGTTGCTTTAGCCGATGTCGTAGAGGTTGCTGCCTATGTTCTCCTCTAGGATTTTGATGGATTCCTTTCTCACATCGAGGTCTTTCATCCATTTGGAGTTTATCTTTGTTAATGGTGTGAGGGAGTGGTCAAATTTCATTCTTTTGCATGTAGCTGTCCAATATCCCCGGCAACATTGATTGAAGAGACTGTCTTTTTTCCACCGGATGTTTTTTTCATGCTTTATCAAAGATTAGTTGCCCAAAGAGCTTAGGGTCCATTTCTGGATTCTCTAGTCTTTTCCATCGGTCTATGTGTCTGTTTTTGTGCCAGTACCATGCTGTCTTTGTGATTACGGCTTTGTACTACAGCTCGAAATCCCGCATTGTGATGCCCCCAGCTTTGTTTTTCCTTTTCAACAGTTCCTTGGTGATTCGGGGCCTTTTCTGGTTCCATACAAATTTAAGGACTGTTTCTTCCAGTTCTTTGAAAAATGTCATTGGTATTTTTATTGGGATAGCATTGAAAGTGTAGATTGCTCTGGGTAGCATGGACATTTTAACTATGTTAATTCTTCTGATCCTTGAGCATGGAATATTTTTCCATCTTTTTGTGTCTTCCTCAATGTCTTTCAAGAGTGATTTATAGTTTCTAGAATACAGATCCTTTATGTCTCTGGTTAAGTTAATTCCAAGGTAACGTATGGTTTTTGGTGCTATTGTAAATGGGATGGATTCCCTAATTTCTCTTTCTTCAGTCTCATTATTCGTGTATAGAAATGCAACTGATTTCTGAGCATTGATTTTGTTCCCGCCACGTTACTGAATTTCTCTATAACTTCTATTAGTTTGGGAGTGGATTTTTTTTGGTTTTCCATATAGATTATTATGTCATCTGCGAAGAGAGACAGTTTGATTTCTTCTTTGGCTATTTGGATACCTTTTATCCCTTTTTTTGTCTGATTGCTGTTGCAAGGACTTCTAGTACTATGTTGAATAACAGTGGCGAGAGTGGGCATCCTTGTGGTGTTCCTGATCTTAAGGGAAAGGCTTCCAGCTTTTCCCCATTGAGAATAATATTTGCAGTAGGCTTTTTATAGATGGCTTTTATGAGCTTGAGAAATGTACCCTCTATTCCTACACTCTGAAGGGTTTTAATCAGGAAAAGATGCTGTATTTTGTCAAATGCTTTTTCTGCATCTATTAAGAGAATCATATGATTTCTGAATTTTTGTTTCTGGATAAAATCTAAGACACTGATAGATTTGCAAATGTTGTACCACCCTTGTATCCCAGGGATGAATTCCACTTGGTCATGATGGATAATCCTTTTAATGTACAGTTGGATTTTATTATCCAGGATTGTGTTGAGGATTTTGGCATCCATATTCATTAGGGAAATCGGTCTGTAATTCTCCTTTTTGATGGGGTCTTTTCCTGGTTTTGGGGTTCAAGGTAATTTTGGCCTCATAGAATGAGTTTGGTAGCTTTCCTTCTGTTCATATATTTTGAAATAGCTTTAGGAGAATAAGTATTATTTCTTCTTTGAATGTTTTGTAGAATTCCCCAGGAAAACTGTCTGGGCCTGGAGTTTAATTTTTTGGAAGATTGTTTATCACTGACTCAATCTCTTCATAATTAATTGGCCTGTTTAAAAAATCAATTTCTTCCTGTTTTAGTCTTGGTAATTTATAGGTTTCTAGGAAGGCCTCCATCTCTTCAGTTTGCTTAATTTATTGGCATATAGCTCTTGATAATAGTTTCTAATAATCCTTCCAATTTCATTGGTGTTGGTCATGACCTCTCCTTTTTCATTCATAGTTCTATTAATTTGGGTCCTTTCTCTATTCTTTTGGATAAGTCTTGCCAGCAGTTTGTCAATTTTATTGATTCTCTCAAAGAACCAGCTTCTAGTCCTGTTGATCTGCTCTACTGTACTTCTGGTTTGTAATTCATTGATTTCTGCTCTCATCTTGGTCAACTGCTTCCTCGTGAGTGGATTAGGCCTGTCCCTCTGTTGCTGTTCCAGCTTCTTGAGGTGAGAATATAAAAACTGCATTTTAGATTTTTCTATTCTTTTGAGTGAGGCTTGGATGGCTATGTATTTCCCCCTTAGGACTGCCTTTGCAGTATCCCATAGGTTTTGGACCGTTGTGTTTTCATTCTCGTTGGTCTCCATAAATTGTTTAAATTGATTTTTGATTTCCTGGTTTATCAAGTCATTCCTGAGCAGGATGGTTCTTAGTCTCCAAGTGTTTGAGTTTCTTCCAAATTTTTCCGTGTGGTTGAGTTCCAATTTCAAAGCGTTTTGTTCTGAGAATATGCAGGGAATAATTTCAGTCTTTTGGTATCGGTTGAGACCTGTTTTGTGTCCCAGCACATGGTCTATTCTTGAGAATGTTCCATGGGCATTAGAATAGAATGAGTATTCTTTGGTTCTGGAGTGTAGTGTTCTATATATATCTATGAGGTCCAACTCGTCGAGTAAGGCATTCAAAGCTTTTTTTTCCTTTCGAGTTTTTGCATGGGTGTTCTGACTATTTCTGATAGTGGGGTCTTGAGGTCCCCTACTATTAATGTATTTTTATCTATATGTCTCTTTATTCTGGTTAAGGGTTAGCTTGTGTATCTTGCTGCTCCCCTTGTGGGGGCATAGATATTTATAATTGTCATATCCACTTGTTGGATACATCTTTTAAGAATAATATAGTGCCCTTCTGTGTATCTAACTATAGTCTTTAGTTTAAAATCTAATCTATCTGATATAAGAATTGCTACCCCAGCTTTCTTTTGAGGTCCATTGGCAGGAAAGATTATATTCCATCCCTTTACTTTCAGTCTGAATGTATCCTTAGGTTCAAATGAGTCTCTTGTAGACAGCATATGGGTGGGTCATGTCTTTTTATCCAATCTGCAACCCTGTGTCATTGATGGGAGCATTTAGGCCATTTACATTGAGACTGAATATTGAGAGATATGATTTTAATGAAGCCATGTTGTCAGTAAAGTCTTTATTTCTATCGGTTGTGACTTTCTCTTCTGTATCACTCTTGGGGCCTTTTTACCTTTATAGAACCCCCCTTAATATCTTCTGTAGGGCTGGTTTCATGGTTATGAAATTGGTCAATGACTGGCGATTCTGGAAGGTCTTTATTTCTCCATCCATTCTGAATGACAGCCTTGCTGGATAAAGAATCCTTGGCTGCATGCTTTTCTCTGAAAGGGTTTTTAAAATGCCCCCCCC
>NW_024426930.1:53649-54523 GCF_017311325.1 Ursus maritimus | reverse complement strand
CCCCCCCCTTTCTCTCATTCTAGGTCTGTGTAGACAGGTCTGACGTAATTCTAATACCTTTGCCTTGGTACGTGAGAAATTTCTTTCCCCTGGCTGTTTTCACTACTGTAATCTTGGATCTAATATTTGTGAATTGCACTATGACATGACGTGGCATAGGTTTGTCGTAGTTGAGCTTGGGAGGGGTCCTCTCTCCCTGTTGGACATGAATGTTTGTTTCCCTTGCTAGATTGGGGAAGTTTCTAGCTACAATTTGTTCAAATATCTCTTCTAGACCTCTGTTTTTCTCCACCCCCTCAGGGATGCTGATGATTCTGACATTGGAACGTTTCATTGAGTCAATAATCTCCTGTAACCTACATTCTCGAGATTGGATTCTTTTAAGTCCAGATTCTATTTTAGCTTTTTCTTCTACTAACCCATCCTCCAAATCACTGATACGTTCTTCTTCCTCATTCACCCTGGCCGTCAGAGCCTCTAGTTTTGACCACATTTGGCTCATAGAATTTTTAATTTCTGCCAGATTCACTCTCATTTCTGCCCTTAGAGATTCTATATTCTCATTAACATTTTAATTAATACTTTTTTCAAGTCTGCACATCATCTTGACCATTGTTACTCTGAATTCCATTTCTGATAATTTGGTTATATCCATATCCATGAGTTCTGTGGCAGAGGCCACAGACTCATTGTCTTTTCTTTGTTGGGGTGAGGGATTTCCCCTCATCATTCTGATGAGGAGAGGTTGCGGGGTTTTCCAAAGCCCAAATTATTGACCAGGACCGAGGCCGTGCACCCTTGTTTTATAGGGACCTTAGGAGTGTGGGTTTCTTGATTTTTCAGCCTGCCTTCTGGGGGAGGGGCCTGTCATGCC
>NW_024426930.1:18219-53639 GCF_017311325.1 Ursus maritimus | reverse complement strand
ATACTCAGGCAACCCTGTTTTGGTAGAGTCTCCATGTCCCCTGCGAGGGGGGATGGGGATGGGCACACTGTGAGCTGGTATTTCCAGGCGTTTGTTCTCTGACAGCTTTCCCTGGCAGTTTCTCTGCCTCTTCTGAGAGTCAGAGCAGCAGTGGCCAAATCTCAGCCTCTGTCTCAGAACAGAGGTATCGTGGACCATTCTCCACTGATGTTCTGGCCACTTTAACTCTGTTTCTGTTTATGCTGCTCAACCCTGCAGCATCCCGGGATGTGCGCCCCACACCTGGCGTCCCAGCCCTCACTTCCAGGGCCGGTGCATCTGTGTCCTTTGTGTTTCTAACACTGCCAGCCGCCAGCCACCAGCTGCCCCTGTGCACTCCTGGAGCTCCTGGTCTCAGTCTGGTTCCAGTGAGCGCACCAGAGTTCCATTTCAGTCTGGTGGCACGCATTCCCAGGCTCACTGTCTCAGTCTGCTCTCTCGCGTGTGCTGGTCTGTGAGTCTGCCCGCTCCCCTGTGCAGGTGGCTACTGCTTCCTGGTGCCTGAACACAGCAGCTCCCTCCCCCTTCCATTTATCTTCCGATATCTGTGCGTGGTTTCAGGGCTCCCTGCTTCATAACTCAATACTCAGCGCTGGAGATGTTCATTTGTAGAGTTCCAGATGTATCTTCCTGCATCTCAGGCTGATTCTGTGGATGTTCAGGCTGGTCTGGTACCTATCCAACTTGACTCAGGGGCCCAGCTGTAGAAGGGGTCCCCTACTCCTCCACCATCTTAACCGCCAATCCATTTTCATCTATTTAATTGCTCAAAAATTTGATTGCTTATTATAATGATGAGAGTATAGGAAAATCCATATTCCTTAAACTTTTAGTGAGAATAAAAGTTCTTATAACCCATTTTGAAAAAAAAAGGATAATATTTGTATCCTACATTGTTAGTTCTAAGAATTTTTCTACAGGTACATATATGTGAAAATATATGTATAAAATATTAATTTAAACAATGTTTAGGAGCAAAAATTGGAAACAAAAATAAATAAGATAGTCTTTTTTGTTTTAAAGAGATTTTATTTGACAGAAAGAAATAGAGAGCACACAAGCAAGGGGAGCAGCAGAGGGAGAGACAGAAGCAATCTCCCCACAGAGCAGGGGGAGTCCTATGTGGGACTCGATCCCAGGACCCTGGGATGATGACCTGAGCCAAAGGCAGATGCTTAACTGACTGAGTCACCCAGGTGCCCCAATAAGATATTCTTATAACAGAATATCATGCAGATATTAAAAAGAATAAAGTGAAGTTTTATGTATCCTCATAAATATAACAAAATCAAAATGCAGATCAATGAGAATATCATGGAACTAATAATGGAGGAAAAGGGAAAAAGTGAGATAGAAAGAGAGAGAATCTAGTATCTATCTTTGGAAGAACATAAAAAGTTGGTCGTGGTGGTCATTTTTATGGAAGAGAATAGGGAAATTGGGATTAGGGATAGGAAATCATCTTAATAGGAACACACTAAATTCCATTACACATTTGATTTTTTTGACTTATGCATGGATTACCTTAACATTTTTAATTGGAAAAAAAGAGATTCAAGTATTGTATGGAAACATGGGTTGGCATCACTGGTGTGCCAAAAAAATTTCTTAATTTGTAAAATTCCAATGTGAATTAGTAGAGTACCGTGATTGCTAAAAATAGACAAAATTTAAATTTCTTTAACAGCAATTACACTTTCATACATATTAGACCATGGGAGGAAGTTTCTTGGCTTCCTTTTGTTAAGAGAGCTATGTTCATTTCTGGCATTTTATATGATAGATGTGGGAAACAAAGGCAAAAGAAAAATCTAAATTTCCTTACTACTTACAGTCCATTCCTTGAAACAGGCAGAGTAGCATTCCTATATGAGCGTGGCTGCCTCAATGTTAATACTTTGTTAAGGGCAAAACACAATCTTAATCAGAACCCCAAGATCCTGTAAGTCTACTTAAAATAAAAAAAATTCCTTTGGAAACTTCCTTTATCTCTACCTTGCTAAAATACATGTTGGAAATCATCCCCCAAGCGTACAACCCACCAATATACATCTGAAGGGGCTCATGACTAAGGTTTTATTAGACAGTAATAAATGACCTTTCCGTAACAATAGCTAGCCCCTCAAGGTCCAAGATGCCTAGCTCCCAAAATTCCTTAGAAACTGATGTTATCCCTAACCCCCTCCCAACTTAAAAGTATGTAACGAGCCACTCCTCATGACCCCAGTGCAGCAATTTCTGCCTATGGGTCATGTCCCCATGTTTTAATATAACCACCCTTTCACACCAAAGACAACACAAGAATTCTTTCTTGGCCAGCAGTTTCAAATCCTAACATCTTTCCTACATCATAATGAGAGTATAACAATTATTAAGCCTGGAAACTCAGGAAGAGCTACTTATGCATTTTCTCATTTAATCTACCCAACACCTCTAGTGGTGGGTACTATTATTTTGATTTTTAAAATGTAGAAATTTGTCACTGAAAATTTATTTATTTTTTTTAAAGATTTTATTTATTTATTTGACAGAGAGAGAGACAGCCAGCGAGAGAGGGAACACAAGCAGGGGAGTGGGAGAGGAAGAAGCAGGCTCCCAGCAGAGAAGCCTGATGTGGGGCTCGATCCCAGAATCCCGGGATCACGCCCTGAGCCGAAGGCAGACACTTAACAACTGCGCCACCCAGGGGCCCCTGTCACTGAAAATTTAAACAACTTGCTCAAAGTCACAAAGCTCAGTAGTAGGACAGGATTGCAGCCCACATCTTCCTGGAGCCAGAGCATGAGGGCTTCTAACCACTTTGCCACATTATATCCACAGTGGTACTGGCAAATGCTAGTTTTCCAGGTGATTGTGCTAGAAATAGTGAGGACCTGGAACCCAGAAGTGGTAGTGATGTCACAAAGACCTCCTTTTTAGCATTTAAAAGGTCATCTTTGATAATTGGGCTACATATGCTCTACTAGATCAAGGGGACAGAATTGGAGCTCATGGGGCCCCTAGATATTTTTCTGATAGAGGACCCCTGGATTTTTGTCAGATTTATTCCCCACCCTCTGACATACAAATATCTTACCAATAAATCAAGAGCAGTAGCTACTCTGGTCACTAGGTCCATTGAGCATAATGTCATTAATGTAATGGACTAAGTTGATATCATGTGGGAGAGAAAGGTAATCAAGATTCCTGCAGACTAAATTATGGCAAAGGGCTAAAGAGTTGATATACCCCTGACATAAGACAGTAAAGGTGTATTTCTAGTTTTGGCAGCTAAAAGCAAAATGCTTCTGGTGGTCTATATTAACAGGTATGGAGGAAAAAAAGCATTTGTCAGAAATAATAGCTGCATACCAAGTACCAGGGGATGTGTTAATTTGCTCAAGCCATGAAAACACACCTGGTACAGCAGTTGCAATTGAATCATCACCTGGTTAAGCTTATGACAACCCACTTTCATTCTCTAAGATCTATTTGTTTTCTGCATGGGTCACACGGGGGGGGGGGGGGTGAATGGGAATGTGGTGGGAATTAACATTCCTGCATCCTTTAAATCCTTGATGGTGGCATAATCTCTGAATCCCTCCAGAAATGCAGTATTGCATTTGGTTTATTATTCTCCTAGGTAGAGAGAGTTCTAGCAGCTTCAACTTTTTTTTTTTTAATCTTAATAGTCCTCACAGGTTATATAACCAAAACAGGGATTCTGCTGGTTGCTAAGTATGTCCGGTCCAATCAGACATTCTGGAATTGGGGAAATAACCACAGGATGGGTTTGAGGACCTTTGGTCATGTGAAATGGACCTGAGTTAAAATTTCATTGATCATATGACCTCCAAAAACCCATTCTCTGACTGGTGGACCATGGTAACATTTTTAGTCTCCTAAAATTAGTGTCAGTATAGAGCCAGTGTCTGTAATACCCCCAAAGTGTGGTTATTTCATTTACCTCAATGCGGTCACCCTGGAAAAAGGCTGTAATCCACTGGGGAAAGGCTGAAAGAAAGATTAGCAGTAGACATTTCTGGCAGTGTCCCAGGATCCTTCTTTAAGGGGACCAGACTCCCTTTATTCAGGGGGTTCTTGACCTGCAAACTGTCACAATTCTGGGAATAGGTTGAGGGGTGGTGACTTTGCTTTTATAATTCAAGTTAGATTTTAGTTCTCTTGACCTAGACCTCTTCTACTTACATGGATTAAGTAAGAATTTACTAGACTATCATAATTTTTACTTCTGAGGACACTATGATCATCTAGCCAATGCCACAAGTCTCTGTGAATCAGACTATTCTGAATACTATTTTAAATCTGCTATCCATTATAGTAACTGTGCCCACCTTTTCTTTAAGTGACATCACTTGGTCCCTGCCACCCTGAGATCCAATTATCTCCATTATGTCTAGGTTTCTCGATTCAATAGCAGCAATTCTCATAATAATTTCTAGCCTATGGACAAGCACAGCCACAGAACTCTTCAAAGATTCTAGGACTCCCCTCACAATTTTATTTCTAACAGTCATGATGCAAGGTGTGTCCTCTGGACCCCTTTGGGGTGAGTGAGCATGTCTTAAATAATAAATCCATTCTATCATTCCACTATTCAAGACTTTGAATCCTTTTCTTTACTTTATACCAAGGCAAGTCACCACTTCAACTTCATTTAGTGTAGGCCACCTTTTGGTCCATGTTTCCATCAACCAATCAAGTGATTAGATATTTTCTAACCCCCCAAACTGCAGCATTAATCTAGAATCTCTGCTTAGGGCTCATTTATGCAAATTAGGCCTGATCTAACTTTATGTTCCTTTTGCTATTCCCCCACACTCCTTTTTTGTAAGTTTTTTTTTAGTATAGTTGATACAATGTTGCATTAATTTCAGGTATGCAGCATAGTGATTCAACATCTCTATACGTTATGCTCACCACAAGTGTAGCTACTATCTGTCACCATAAAATACCATATGATATCACTGATTATGCTGCCCTTTTTATTCCTGTGACTTATCCATTCCCAAACTGGAAACCTGTACCTCTCACACTCATTTTGCCTGTCCTCCCACCCCCTTTTCTCTGGCAACCATTAATTTGTTCTCTGTATTTGTGGGTCTGATTCTGCTTTTTGTTTATTTCTTTTTTGGATTCTAACATATGAGTATATGTATTTCATGTGGTATTTGTTTTTTTCTGTCTAACTTATTTTAGTTAGCATAATACCCTCTAGGTCCATCCATTTGCAAATGGCAAGAACTCATCCTTTTTTATAGCTGTGCAATATTCCATCTCTCTCTCTCCCTCCCTCTCTCTTACACACACACACACACACACACACACACACACACACACACACACCTTTATCCACTCATCTATCAAAAGGTGCTTAGGTTGCTTTCATATTTTAGTTATTGTAAATACTCCTGCAAAACGTGGGAAAGCCTGTATCTTTTTGAACTACTGTTTTCACTTTCTTGGGTAAAGTGGAATTAATCAATCATATAGTGTTTATATTTTTAATTTTTTGAGGAACCTAAATACTGTTTTCCACACTGGCTGTACCAGTTTACATTTTCAATAGTGTATGAAAGATACTTTTCCCACACATCCTCACCACACCTGTCTTTGTGATTTTAGCCATTCTGACAGGTGTAAGGTCATGTCTCATTGTGGTTTTGATTTGCATTTCCCTGATGATAATTGATGTTGAGTATCTTTTCATGTGTCTATTGACCATTTGTATGTCTTGTTTGGAAAAAATTTCTATTCAGGGCCTCTACCCATTTTTTAAATTGGATATGTATGTGTGAGTGTGAGTGTGTTTGTGTTGAGTTGTGTAAGTTCTTTATATATTTTGGTTATTAAACTCTTATTGTATATATCACTTATAAATATCTCCTCTCACTCAATAGTTTGCCTTTTTGTTTTATTGATGGTTTCCTTTGCTGTGTAAAAGCTTTTTAATATTAAAATTTGTACGGAACCACAAAATACCCTGAATAGCCAAAACAATCTTGAGAAAGAAAAACAAATTGGAGGTATCACAATCTCAGATTTCATTATATGCTACAAACATTTAGTAATCAAAACAGTATGGGACTGGACCAAATACACATAGATCAATGGTATAAAGTAGAGAGTCCAGAAATAAACCCAGGCTTATATGGTCAATTAATATATGACAAAGGAGGCAAGAATATACAATGCAGAAAAGTCTCTTTAATAAATGGTACTGGGAAAACTGGACAGCTACATGCAAAAAAATGAAGCTTTCTAACATCAAATAGAAAAATAAACTCAAAACGGATTAAAGGCTTAAATGTGAGACATGAAGCCATAAAAATCCTAGCAGAAAACATAGGCAGTAATCTCTTTGATATCAGTCATAGCAACATTTTTCTAGATATGTCTCCTAAGGCGAGAGAAACAAAAGCAAAAATTAGGACTACATTAACCCACAGTTTTAATAGTCATTCTCACATATTCCCCATATTTCTGCTGGTATAAATTGGAAACACCATGTAGTTCTTAAGGAGTGTGGTGTATCTCCTCATTGACCACACTTTTTACCTCATCTTTTAGAGCTTGCTAGGACTTAAGTCTAGTCTTGGATGTAGATCCAAAAATGAGAGGGAGTGGATGGGTTCTGAGGAAAGCCATCAGTGTCTTGGAAGACAAATATCTTAAAGGAGGCATTACAGTTTCCTCAGGCAAAGCAGGCTTAATCTCATACAGGGGTGGAGATGATGCTCTTACTGTCAAAGAAGACTCATTAGAATTTACACACTCCATGTCTCTAGCTTCATCAGTTTTCCTGCATTTCCTCATTCCAAGTTTCAGGATTCCATTCCTTCCCAATTAATGTACTCACTTTAAGACCAGATATCCAGAGTTGGGAATTCAATTTGTGTTATAATTTAGCCATTTGCAGGATTAGACTCTCAGTTTGGTTTTCAGCAATGCCATCTCTGCAGCTGCAGGAGATGAGTTTCTTTCAGGGCATACATAGAAGCTTTCAGGTCATTTATGTGGTGCTTCAGCTGGGAATTGGAATCCCTGAGCTCATACTGTTTTTTTCCTCATTATGTTAATATTCATTATGCTTGTTAATCTCATTATGCTTGTTAATTTGACAAAAAATGTTCTAAGTTATCAAATACATAGTTACTCAAAGTCTTGCTTCTCAAGAGTATTTGATTAGGATTATCCAATGGTGGTATTTTGTTCATTTCCTTTTCTAGAATTTCTATTTCCTTTATATATTTTAATGAAGATGTTACTTGAAAGAAGTTTATTTTGACACAGTGTAGTTTTAATGAGGTAAGCTTAAATCTTTCTCCATGCTTCTTTTTTTTTTTCTCCAAATTTTTATTTAAACTCCAGTTAGTTAACATGCAGTGTAATGTTGGTTTCTGGTATAGAATTTAGTGATTCATCACTTACATATAACACCCAGTGCTCATCATGACAAGTATACGCCTTAATTCCCATTATCTATTTAACCCACTATTCCACCCATCTCCCCTCTAGGAACCATCAGTTTATTCTCCATAAGTAAGGGTCTGTTTCTTGGTTTGCCTCTCCTTCTTTTCCCCCTGTATGTTGATTTGTTTTGTTTCTTACATCCCACATATGAATGAAATCATATGGTATTTGTCTTTTTCTGACAGACATTTAGCTTCACACAATATTCTCCAGCTTCACCTATGTCATTGCATTTGTACTAATAGGCATTTAACAAAAGGATACAAATCACTAATTTGAAGGGACACAGGCACTCTGATGTTTACAGTAGCATTATCAACAATAGCCAAATTACGGAAAGAGCCCAAATGTCCATCAACAGATAAAAGGATAAAGAAGATGTGGTGTATTATATATATATATATATATATATATATATAATTTTTATATAATATATATATAAAATACTATTCAGCCATAAAAAAAGAGTGAAATCTTGTCATGAACTACTTTTCATCTTTATGGTCCATACTCAGTATAAAAAAAGTGATGATCTATTATTTCTCCATGGAATTTTTTTCCCTAAAAAATCATTTCCCCCCAGTTTTATTGAGAAATAACTGACATACCTTACTGTATAAATTTAAGGCACACAGGACTATGGTTTGATTTACATACATTGTGAAATAATTACAATAGGTTCAACTAACACTTATCTTCTCATATGGATACAATAGAAAGAAAAGAAAGAAGAAAATAATAAAGAAAAATGTTTTCCCCTCATGATGAGAACTTTTGGGATTCACTGTCTTAACAACTTCCCTATATATCACATAGTAGTGTTTGCTGCATTCATCATGTTTTACATTACATTCACAGCGCTTATTTATCTTATAACTGAAAGTTTGTACTTTTGATCATTTTCCCCTAATTCCTCCTTTCCTTATCCACTCCTATGGTAACCACAAATCTGATCTCCTTTTCTTAGAGTTGTTTTATCTTCTCCAAGATTCCATATGTAAGTTAGATGATTGAGTATTTGTCTTTCTCTGACAAATTTATCTGACTTATTTCTCTTAGCATAATGCATTCAAGGTCCATTCATGTCACAAATTGCAGGATTTCTTTGTTTTTTTTTTTAATTGCTGAATAATATTACACTGTATATGTATATACCAAGGTTTCCTTATCCATTCATCCATTAGTGGACACTTGGATTGCTTTCATATCCGGCTATTGTACATAATGCTGTCGTGAAATGTGGGTGCACATTTCCTTTGGGTTGATGTTTTGTTTTGCTTTCCTTTGGATAAATACTCAGAAATGGAGTTGCTGTATGTTAGTTCTCTTTTCTTTGTTTAATAAGAATGGTGAGAGTGGGCACCCTTATCTTGTTCCTGATCATAGAGGAAAATTTTCATTCTTTCACCACTGAGTATAATGTTGGCTGTGGACTTGTCGTATATGGCTCTATTATATTGTGATATGTTCCTTTTATGCTTAATTTGTTAAGACTTTTATCATGAATGGATGTTGAATTTTGCCCAATGCTTTTTAAAAAGATATGAAGATGATTGTATAATTCTTTTCATTCTATTAATGTGATGTATTACATTGATTTATTTGCATATGTTAAACCACACTTGCATCCCAAGAATGAATTCTACTTGATCATGGTGAATGATCCTTTTAATGTGCTGCTGAATTTGGTTTGCTAGTATTTTATCAAGAGTTTTTGCATCTATATTTATCAGGATATTGGCCTGTAGTTTTCTTTACTAGTATTTTACTTTTCTGATTTTTTTTTAAATCAGGATATACCTGGCCTAATAAAGTGAGTTTGAAAGTATTCCTTCCTCTTTGATTTTTTTGGGAGAGTTTGAGAATGATTGGTGTTAATTCTTTAAATATTTGGTAAAATCACCCATGAAACTATATGGCCCGGGGCTTTTCTTCATTGGGGGATTTTTCATTATTTTTCATTACTGACTCAATCTCCTTATAGTAACTGATCTGTTCAGATTTTATTATTCTTCCTGAGTTAGTCTTGGTAAGTTGTATGTTTCTAACAATTTTTCTATTTTGCTGCTCCCTTAACAATTTTCTGGGTATCTATCCATTATTGAGAGTGGTGTATTAAAGTTCCCAATGACTATTTTATTATTGTTTATTTCACCTTTTAGCTCCATTTGTTTTTGCTTATATATTTGAGTGTTCAATGTTGGTAACATAAATATTCATATTTGTTATATCTTCTTGATGGATTGACCCCTTTATCATTAAATAATGACTTGTGTCTCTTTACCATTTTAGTTTAAAGTCTATTTTTTTCTGCAATAAGTAGCTCTCCTCCTCTTCCTCCTCCACCTCACTCCTCCCCTCCCTCCCCCTCCCTTCTCCTCCCCCCCTGCCCTCCTCCCCCTCCACCTCCCACTCCTCCTTCTCCTCATCTTCTTCTTTTTCTTCTTCTCCTTCTCCTTCCTCTTCTGGGAGTTACTATTTACTTAAAATGTCTTTTTCCATCCCTTCACTCTCAGTTTATGAGTGTCCTTAAAACTAAAGTGAGTCTCTTGTACTTGGAATTTTGTTGGATCTTGTTTGTATTTATTCCTTCAGTCATTCTATGACTTTTGATTGAAATATTTAATCCATTTATATTTAAAGTAACTATTGATAACTAAGCACTTACTATTGCAATTTAGTTAATTGTTTTCTGGTTATTTTTTATATCCATTTTTCCTTATTTCTTATCCTACTCTTTTTGGGTTTTAAATGTCTTTTGGTATCAGTATGTTTTAGGTTATTTATCATGTTGTTTTGTGTAATTACTACAAGTTTTTCCCTTGTGGTTACCATGAGGCTTACATTAAATATTTTAAACTTATAATACCTTATTTTAAATTGATAAAAACAACTCAATAGAATTCACATGCTTTATACTTTTACTTATTTCCCTCCTCACATTTAGGTTATTACTGTTACAATTTCATTTTTTAATCTTGTATAACTAGTAACAAATTGTTGTATTTGTAGTTACTTTTGTTACATTATTTTTTTTAACTTTTAAAATAAAGTATGCTATATACCCCTCTTATCATATTGTCTAATCTAACTATGACTATTTATTTACCATTACCACTGAGATTTACTCTACCTTTTTATGTTCTTGCTATGATAATTAGTGTTCCTTAATTTCCATTCAAAGAACTTCTTTTGTATCTTGTAAGGAAGGTCTGGTGGTAATGAACTCCTTCAGCTTCTGTTTGTTCAGAAAAGTTTATTTCTCCATTTTTGAAGGACAACTTCACTGAGTATAGAATTCTTGGTTGATTCCCCCCCTCAATATTTTGAATATGTTATCCTGTTGATTCTTGGCCTGAAAAGTTTCTGTTAAGAAATCTGCCAATTATCTTGTGGGGTTTCCCTTGTATGCTATTTCTTTTCTCTTGGTGCTCTTAAAATTCTTTTTTTGTCTTTGACTTTTGATAATTTAATTATAATGTGTCTTGATGTAGCCCTATTTGGGTTCAATCTATTTTGAATCCTTTGTATGTCCTGGATCTTGATTTCCATTTTTCTCCCCGGGTTCAGGAAGTTTTCAGCTGTTATTACTTAATTATCTATATCTATCTATCTATCTATCTATCTATCTATCATCTATCATCTATCATCATCTATCATCTATCTATCTATCTATCATCTATCTATCTATCTATCTATCTATCATCTATCATCTGAGATAGAGAGCGTGGATATAGGGGCATAGGGAGAGGGAGAGAGAGAATTTTAAGCAGGCTCCACTCCCAGTGCAGAGTCTAATGTGGGGCTCGATCTAATAAATCTGAGGTCACAACCTGAGCCAAAATCTACAGTCAGATGCTCAACTGACTGAGCCACCCAGGCACCCCCACTGTTATTGTTTCAAATATGCCTTTTCTGCTTTTCTCTTTCTCTACTGTCTGGAATTCCCATATGAATAGCATTTCTTTTCATTGTGTCTCAGAATTTCTGGAGGCTTTCTTTGCTCTTTTCATTCTTTTTTCTTTTTGTTTTTCTGACTGAATAACTCCTTCAGGTCACTGATTCTTTTGCATGGTCAAATCTATTTTTGAAACTCTCTGTTGAATTCTTTAGTTCAGTTATTATATTTTTCAACTCTAGAATTTCTGTTTGGTTTTATTTGATGGTTTCTATTTTCTTGTCAAATATTGTTCTTGTTCAGATATTGTTTTCCTAATTTTGTTTAGTTGTCTTCCTTGTTTCCTCATAGTTCCCTAACTTCCTTAAGAGAATTATTCTGAATTCTTTTCTAACAGTTCATAGAGCTGCACTTCTTTAGCATCAGTTAATAGAGCTTTTTTGGTTTCATTTGGTGGTGTCATATTAACCTGTTTTTTGTGCTCTTTGATTCCTTATGTTGGTATATGTACATTTGAATAATAGGTCCTTTTCCAGACTTTGCAGATTTCTTTGGCAGAGACAGCTCTTTACCAGTCAGATCATTTTGGGTTTCTGAGTGTGTCTGCTGGAAATTTCGTTAGGGAGGTGAGGCCTGCTATTATGGTCTATTTTAGGGTAAGGCAACTGTTTGAGCTCTGAGGATGGTGATGAGAAGTGTTCCACTGGCTGAGACTAGTTGGATCAGACTGCTGGCTTGGTTCCCTACCCATGTGAGACTGTAGCATGGGTTTCATGGTTGTGCGAATTCTCTGGTTAGGCTTACTGGGTGTTCTGGTTTGGGTACTATTTTCAGTAATAGATGGGGATATTAATTAGCTTCCCTACCCTGGCAGGGTGGCAGTCCAAAACCCAGGGCCTGCAAGCTCATTGTTTGGGGGCCCAAATAGGTCTGAGTGTCCATTAAATTTTTTGGTCAGGAAAGGCCACCAATTTTTCTCTGTAGCTGGGGGAAGCCATGAGCTATGATCTCTGTTCAATTGCCGTTGTACGTAGAACTGTTGAATGGGCTATACATCTTCCTGTGTACTCTGCTTAGATTCTCTGGTCATACAGGCTGAAGGTTGTGTTTAGCAATGATAGGAATTACAAAATAGATTCACTGCCCAGACAGTGGAAAAACAATTCTAAAACCAGTAAAGCTCTTTGTTGTCTTAACCCAAGCCAAAACACACTCCAACTTACTTGGCTAACCAGAGTCATTGGCTTTCCTCTGAAAACTATCTGCTATGTCTACTTTTCTCTGAGCTCAAACACTGCGGGTCCACACAACTTTGAGATGTTTTCACCAGCCTTTGTAGTAAGATGGGGCTAGAAGACACTCTCCACAGCAGGCAGAGGTATATCTCAACTACCTTGCCTAACATAGAGGAAGAGTGACCACTCAAGGCTACTCTCAATTTTACAAATAGGCTTTCCAGTTTGGAGTGGCTGGGAGCTACCCTTGGTCTTGTTTATAAATTAATCTCCTTTTCTGTGCATAGCATGGAAAGCCTCCACATCCAGTACTGATTTTATTCTAGGGACAATCAGCTCTGCCTTCCAACATTTTTGCTCAAGCAACACTGAGGCACGCTGCTTCCAGGAGTTGTTGCCAGCCCTTCTGGTCAGATGGGGCTGGAAGGCATTCTCTATAGTGGGTGGGGTTATGACTCAGCACCTTGCCTAGGCATGAGCAAGCTGGGGTCTAGAGCCAGCAAAACTCCTTGAGGATTCCAGTCAGACAGATCTGTACTCCACTGAGTTCACTGGTCAGAGTATGCCCCTGACTTCATTCTGTAGATGAGCAAAACCACTGGTTGGGATTACTACTTTAGTACCATAGGTATGAAGTTGGTCTTTTAGGATCTGTATGCTGGTTGTTGCAAGTTTCCCCCCACTACTCTGTTATAGAAAGATTCCTAGTGCCTGGGTGCTATAGATTCCCCTGTAGTACCTGTGATGCAAGATTAGAGGAGGGGCTCCCACAAAGTGACACACATTTCTGGAGGAGACTGGTTTCCCCCCTAGGGTTCTCCTTTCCCATTGGGGAAATCAGAGACTCAGAGGAGGTATATCCACATGGTGCTACACTAGTTTAGGTACGGGCAATGTAGTAAACATTTAGCTGCTTCTCTTACCCTTCTAATGCAGTCTGTTTTGGTCTCTGTGGTGCAGAAAGGTGCTTCTGCATTACCCTGGTGTTCTAGGATCCCTCTCTTCCTTTTTTCTTGAATAGATGTTACTTATTCTTGTGAGGAGGAGTGAAGTTAGGAATAACCTATGTTATCATCTTGGTGGCATCACTTTATTTTGTGCATTTCTATTGCCACATTACACTGTAAGCTATTAGTGCTCTCTTTACTACTGGAAATAGATTAATTGATCTCTTTAAATCTAATCAAATTAGATAACCAACTCCAGTAGCCCTGGAACCAACTGAGACAATTCAGCCTTAAGATTCTCTTCTTCCAGAACCATTCCCAGTATCAAAATTTGTAGTAGTTGGATTCTCCAGAAAAACAGAACCAAAAGGGGATATATATGTATATGTATTTATATATCTCCTTTTGCTTCTCTCTCTCTCTTTTTTAAGGAATTTTCTCATGCAATTGTGGGAAATGACAAATCTAAAATCCATAGGGCAGGTCCATGGGCTAGAGATTTAGGTAAGAGTTGATGTTTTAGTTTTTAATCTAAATTCCAGAGGGCAGGAATCTGGAAAATCATGCAGGTCTTCTATGTTGCAATCTTGAGGATAACTTCTCCAGGAAGCCTCAGTCTTTGCCCTTAAGCTCTCCAAGTAATTAAATGAGACCCACGCACATTATGAAGGATAATCTGTTTACTCAGTTTACCAATGTAAATTTAATCACATATTAAAAATACCTTTACAGTAATATTTGGACTGATATTTGACCTGACAACTGGGCACAATAGACTAGTCAATTTGATACATAAAATTAACCACCACAAATAGGAAAATATATGTTTGTTATCTTTTCACTCAAAAAGTGTCTAGATGTAGTAGATATGAAAGAAATCTTCATTGTTAATTAATAAATAATCTGTTGCTTATCAATTTCATTAGAACATTGTAAAACAGACCAGGTATTTTCTGTTGCAATACTTCATTTCTGTAATTATGAAATGAGAACTAAAGCACATTTAAAAATTATTTTTTAAGATTAATTTTATTTATTTTAGAGAGAGAGAGTCTGCAGTGGGGTGGGGCAGAGGGAGAGGGAGAGAGAAACACAAGCAGCTCTGTGCTGAGCACAGGGCTCAATCTCATGACCCTGAGATCAGGCCTGAGCCAAAACCAAGAGTCAGATGCTCAACTGACTGTGCCACCCAGGCACCCCATAGCTTAAGCACATTTTATCTTTAGAAAAAGTTTGTGACCCCTGGTAACTAGATTATAAAGAACTTCTTTTCTTTATGGGATATGATAGTGCTGCTTCCCCCTCCCCCCTTCATTCCATATGTGCCAAAAACTTAAAAATTTTTATTAGAAAAGAGTATGAAGGAAGATGAAATAAGCAAATTTAGAAGCTAATGACAAGTTGATCTCAAGCCCCTCACCTGTCTAACTTCTTTTCTTAAGCAATCATATATGTTCCCTGTGGGAGCATATGCATGCAGTGTATGTCTTTTTCTTTCCCTGTACTTTATTTGAAAACCTGTCCAGAAGGAATGTTGGAATAGCAATGAGGAAGGAGCTGCCAAGTTTGGTGATTCATTTCTATGTAGCCTGAGGCCATTAGTATCTCCAGGAACCCCCATCATTTATGGCTGTTTTTTCATTTCTGTGCAGCTCTTTCTCCAGGAAACAGAGCCAGGGAAAATTTGGTGGAAAAGGTAATATGGAAAGGTAAGATTATAAGGAAAGCAAAGGGTCTCCTTTCTCTTCCTCCTCAAAAAACAAAACAAAACAAACAAACAAACAAAATCCCACAACAACCCACTACATTCTGGTAAAGCAAGTCAGTTATTATAGGTTTTGTGAAAACTCTTGTAATCATGAAAACTTTTGTAGGCCCAAATTCCCCAATAAATACCAAAGGAGGCTGACAAGACAGCTTGTAACTGTGTGACTGGAAGACGGAGAGAAATATAAACACACAGATCAAAGACTTCCTTGGCTGGTTTGAAGGGAGGGGAAAATTCTCTTGTCTGTGTGTTCTGGGGAAGAATGAGTTGGCTACCATCAGGAAGTTGAATGGTGAGATTTAAGAGCTTATTAGCAGAAAGATAGAGAAGACATGGAAGTATATAAAAGTTATATCCTCTAGAATCATGTTTTCCAAACAGAATTGACATCTAATTTTGAATCCCAGGTCCCCTTCCCATCTAACTTCTTTTTTTTTTTTTTTAACTTCTTGATCATGAAGTGGACTATGGGAAACATCCATGGGCTGAAAGTCCATGTGACTGGTTTCTAATTTGAGTTCTGACAGGAAAGTACTGTGAAACATGGCAAGATGGGAAGAACAAGTGGGAATGATTTTTGGCTCTCTGATCCTGAAAAAATTAGTGTCTTTCTATGCTGCAGCTTTTTCAGTTCCAAAGTTAGTAGTTAAGACCACATGAGTTTCAAGACTCCATGACTAGATCTCATCTATATGTATGATTCAACATTTGGAAGGGTCAGGCATCAGGGTGCTGGGCATTGTGTGTTGGTCCTTCAGGCCCATTCTCTATCCTTTTCTACTCTTCTTCAGTGGGTTGGACAAATCCTTGGGTGATCCCAAATAATTCTCACTTACTGTGCCCATGCCTTTGTGTTATTTCTTCCCTTTGATGTAGGTTTAACCTGTGACTTGCTTCTAACAAAAAGAGTATGGTAAATGTGATGGATTCTTCCTTCCATGAGTAGGTTGTGTTGTATAAGACTCCACATTAGCAGAATGGAGCTAGAAACTCTCCTTTGCTAATGTTGGAGAAATAAGTTGCCATGTGATGGGAGGCTTGTGAAAGGTCATATGTGAGAGAACTCTAGTACTTGAGAAAGGACACTGTCCAACACCCAGCAACACCCAGGGAAAGTAATTCAGCCAACAATCTGAAGGAAGTAAATATTTCTCTAGTCAAACCTTTGATGACAGCCCAGCCCTGGCTGACAGCTAAATGGCAGCCTGATGAGACCCTGAACCAGAGAATCCAGCTAACCTATGCCAAGGCTTGTGACCTGAAGAAAGTGTAAGTTAACAAATATATATTGTTTTAAGCTATTGGTGTGTGTTAGTTTATTATATAGCAAGACATTCAATACAGTCAGTTTTCTTTGTGCCTCACTTGGAATGGGCTCCTTTCTTTCTGGCTTCCAATTGGTTCAGTCAATGGGAGGCACCATGATAGCAGAAGATGATAGGTGAGTGAAGTTGGGGTGTTCATTCTCATTCATTCACTCCTCCCTTTTTTCACACAGAGCAAGCTGCCCTCAGGCTCCCCTCTTGGAGTCAGGAACCATTTACTACCTTTGCCCTGTCGGGTTCACCTGACTATTATTACTATCCCCCAGGGTATCTTACAATCCTTTGTGCTTTCCCTATACCATGACAACAATTTTGTAAATAGTCCCTTTACTAACTCTTTCCAAATAACCCAAATAGATAAGCCATCTGCTTCCTGATGTGCCTGACTGGTGTACAAAAACTTCAAGAACAACCATTCATGGGATTCCTTTCCTGTTCCCAACAAATACAATGAGGAAAAATGAAATTAAAGTATCCATAAGTATCCATGACAGATACCCATTGTGCTTATAGAATGGTGAATAATAAACTACTTTTTATGGACAACTCTGAAAAATTTCCTTGGGATTTGAAAATAGAGGCCCATGTCTTCCTGGAAAGGAGACTAAATTGGGCCATTCCACAAAAGAATCAATGACATAGAAACTTCTAAGTTAATGTGCCATTTACACTTGTGTAGTGAAAACTGGATACATGAGAGGTTTACACGACTTCCAGAAAAAGAGAAAAAGGGAAGAAGCTGACACTCATGGATTCTGTTTGGTGCTCTGTGGAAAATGAGCTCATTCAATGCCTGCCATTGTGTTGGGATGTCTCGTATTGTATTATCTTGGTTACTGCTGTCACTTATTGAGCAATTATGCATTCATAGTATGACACTACAGTACCTGTTTCATCCTCACACAGGTCTGTAGAGATGAGGTGGTTGAGATTCAGAGACGTGATTCAAGTTCACGAAGTGCATATTTGACAAAACCTCAATTTGAACTTACTTGTCTGACTCACACTTTGTGTTCAGTACCCTGAACCAACTTACATTGTTACAGATTTCATCCAAAGAAAGTGAGAGCTTAAATTAGGGCTTGAATCATATGGAAGATTATTATTTATTCATAAAGGCAATGTTCTAAATCCCAGCAGAAGCTAATTGAAAAAATAAAGTTCCTTTGCTAGAGAAGTATAAATAGGACCTTGGTTTATAAATAGGAACATACGCATCATTCTTTCCTGTTGCCTGAAATAAGCTAAGATCTGTGTGTCCTTTAGGCCTGTCATGTATATGAACAAAAAACATGCATTGAGCTCATTTTGTGTCCTTTTATTATGATGCTTATTGACTCAAGGAGGAAATACTGCCTATTAAAAGTTTTACATTAATTAGAAACCCAATAACCCATTAAGAAATTATTTAGTTTTGCCACTGATTCCAATGGCAGAGTGTTTTGCTGTTATTTTGCTAATTTGTTTTTTATTTTTTTCTCCAATTGGATATCTACAATGAAACAAATGCTCTGAACTCTTTCATATGAAGTCTGAGAAAGACATAGTCCATACATCACAAGCACTCTGATATTTAAGTCATATGCTTAACTGTAGTGGCAAAAAGTTAATCCTACATTCATTCTAAATCCAGGAGTGATAATGTTTGTTTCTCTGTTATGCTTCCCACCTTCCCTTCTGTATCCCCAAAGAATGAGGCCCAATGGCATTGGTGTCATTTTTGGCATGCATGCCTGATGTTTACTCTATCATATTTGTTTGTCCCAACATGTATCAATGGATCCTGGAAGAATCTATGACACAGCTCTCTGGGAAAAGGGTATTTTGACTCCTGGCTCCCAGGAAAATTTCATCTAGGAATTTAGGGGCTCTGTTTTCCCTGAACACTGAGGACAAAGATAACACATACAGGCTTCCCTATAATATTTATAGTACGGCTTGAGGTAAAGGGTACAATAGGTTAATTTATCAAAAAACTTCCCTCGATTTCCAGGGAAGATGACAGAGTTGGAAGAGCCTAGGCTCACCTCATCTCATGGACACAACAAGAGAACACTCAGGCAATGACCTGAAGACTGGCTGAATAAACCCCACAATTAAATATAAAGAAGAGGCCACAATGAAAAGGGTAGGAAGGGCATAGGCATGGTTGAGACCTAAATGGACTGACAGGACTGTCTACATGTAGGAGGGACACTCTGGGCATGGAAAGGGAGAGAAAGAGACTCCCACACCATGACGCCCACAAGGAGAAGATGAATCCCCCTAATGTTTGGCTCTGAAAACCAGAGGGGTCTGATTTTATGAGTTATTATAACCAGCAGGATGTAAAACCTGGAATTTATAAAAATCAATGGGCTCAGCTCTGGGAGAGCCAGTGGGTGAGAGGAAACTGAGTTTCCACCCATAAAAAGATAGCATAACAAACAGCCCATGGAAATATAGCATATAAACAGCAGTCTGAAAGGTACCTGGGGCATACTGGGAAAGAGAGTTATTTACTAGCTCAGAGCGTATCCCAGAGGGACAGAAATCCCTGGGGAAACTCTTCCAGGAACAAAGGAACTGGCAGGCACCATTTCCTTTCCCTGCCTCCCAGCTTAAACATGACACCTAAGGGATGGCTACCTACTTGTTAACACTGCTGCACCACCCTCACAAGCTTCCTGATCCACCCCACTGGATATCCTGCCTCAGTTCCCTGTGGCAAGGTGCCTCCAGTGGAGGACTAACTGTGCTTCAGTCCTGGTGCTACAGGACTCCTCCAGAGGACCTGGGGTGTGCAAAGCTTGCTAGCACTGCCAACCCTCCCCACCCCATACTGTGCTTCCGAGGATCTACCCTTTAGATGGTGCCTCAGTCCCTGTGCTGCAGGGACCCAATCTTAGCACCCAAAGCTTGCTAGAACTGTTGCCCCTCTGCACCACCACTGCATCACTGTGCTTTGGGGGATCAATCCTTTCTAATACACCTTTGGCCTGAGCCCATGCAGGGCAGTGCTGTAGGCCTGGCAGTGTGCTAGCAGCTCCTACAGTGGCCAGCACCACTCCTTTCTCAGAGAGAGAGAAAGATAACCACACACACACCAGTCAGATAGAAGACCCAACAATGGGCTGGAAGCAGTCAACTGGTCTGACTGCAGGCCCCACCCACCAATGAAAGCTTCTCAGGGGACAACACAGGGAAAGCACCCTGCAGGTTGGTGTAACTGCATCTCTGGCAAATGCCTGGTCTGACTCATCTTAAGTCCCAGGTATTCCCAAACTGGCCCACTAACACCATGGGGACCAAACACTGCCCACAAAAGGCAAAAAGAGCCATTGTGGACCACTGGACTGAAGGAAAAAGCAGTTCAGTCACAGTAGCAGGGAGCATGCATCACACATGACAGACACCCCTGAGGTATTAGTTCTGGTGAAAAGGGGACACTACACATCAGGGCACTATAGGACTTCTTCTTCATAAGGCCACTATCTTCCAGTGCATGCAACATAGCTGTCTTTCCTGACACACAGAAGCAGACACAGAAAGATAGATAAAATGAGGAGATAGAGGAATATGTTCCAAATGAAAGAACAACAAAACAACATCAAGAGACCTAAGTGAGACGGATATAAGTAATATACCTGATAGAGAATTTAAAATAATGATCGAAAAGATACTGGATTTGAGAAAAGAGTGAAGGACATCAGTAAGACCCTTAACAGATGAAAAACATAAAAAAGAACCAATTAGAGATGAAGAACTCAATAAATGAAATTAATAATACACATTCCTTTCAAGTACAAATAGAATATTCTCTAGAATAGATCACATATTAGGCCACAACACAAGTCTCAACAAATTTAAAAAGATCAAGTTCATATCATACATCATCCATCTTTTCTGACCACAATGCTATGAAACTGGAAATCGATGACAAGAAAAAATTGAGAAAGAACACAAATACATAGAGATTAAATAACATGCTACTAAACAATAAATGGATCAGCCAAGGAATCAAAGAAGAAATAAAAAATACATGAAAACACAACAATTTAAGTCTGTGGAATGCAGCAAAAGTGGTTTGAAGAGGAAAGTTTATAGCAATATAGGCTTACTTCAAGAAGCAAGAAAAATCTCAAATAAACAACCTAGCTTTGCACCTAAAGAGCTAGAAAGAGAACAAAAAAAAAAAAAAAAAAAAAAAAAAAAACTCAAACCAGAAAAAAGGAAATAATAAAGATTAGAGTAGAAATAAATGATATAGAGGCACCTTGGTGGCTCAGTCATTTGGGCATCTGACTCTTGATTTTGGCTCAGGTAATGATCTCAGAGTTGTGAGATTAACCCCTCATTGGGCTCTGCCCTCTGTATGGAGTCTGCTTGAGAATCTCTTTCTGCTCCGCCCCCTGCTTGTGCAGTCCCTCATTCTCTTTCACAAAAAAAAAAGAAAGAAAGAAAAGAAAAGAAAAAAAGAAAGGATATAGAAAATAACAAAACAAAACAAAACAAACCCCCAGTAGAATAGATCAATGAAACCAGCAGGTGGTTCTCTGAAAAACTCAACAAAATTGATAAACCTGTAGACAGACTCATGAAGAAAAAAACATAAAGAGGAAGGAATCAAATAAACATAATCACGAATGAGAGCAGAGAAATAACAACAAACATCACAGAAATAGGAATAATTATAAAAGAATAATTAGAATACTAATATCATATTAATTAAAATTAATTCATAAAAATTATATGCCAACAAATTGGACAACCTAGAAGAAATGGATAAATTCCTAGAAACATATAATCTACAAAATTGAAGCAAGAAGAAATACAAAGTTTGAACAGACCTATTACTAGCAAGGGAATTGAATCAGTATTAAAGAAACACCCAACAAACAAAAGTCCAGGACCAGATGGCGTCACAGAAGAATTCTACCGAACATTCAAAGAAAATTTAATACCTATTCTTCAAACTATTCCAAAAATAGACAAGGAAGAAAAACCTTCAAATTCATTTTCTGAGGCCAGCAGTTAATGCTTTACCAAAACCAGATAAAGACAGTACAAAAAGAGAACTAAAGGGTCATATCTCTGATGAATATAGATGCAAAGATCCTCAACAAAATACTAGCAAACTGAATTCAACAATACATTAAACAACAACAACATTCACCAGAAGCAAGTGGAATTTCTTTTTTTAAAAATGATTTTTATTTTGTTATATTAGTCACCACACAGTACATTCCCAGTTTTTGATGCGATGTTCCATGATTCACTATTTGCATATAACAGTGCACTATGCAATATGTGCCCTCCTTAATACCCATCACCCGCCTAGCCCAATCCCCCATGACCATACTCTCTTAAGCACTCAGTTCGTTTCCCAGAGTCCATTGTCTCTCATGGTTCATTCCCCCTTCTGTTTGCACCCCCTTCATTCTTCCCTTCCTTCTCCTATGGATCTTCCTATTTCTTATGTTCCATACATGAGTGAAACCATATGATAATTGTCTTTCTCTGCTTATTTCACTTAGCATAATCGCCACCAGTCCTGTCCATGTTGCTGCAAAAGTTAGGTAATCTTTCTTTCTGATAGCTGAGTAATATTCCATTGTATATATGGACCAAATCTTCTTCTTTTTTTTTAAATGTTTTTTTTTTTATTATATTATGTTAGTCACCATACAGTACATTCCTGGTTTTTGATGTAATTACCCATCACCATCCTATCCCATTCCCCCACTCCCCACCCCTCTGAAGCCCTCAGTTTGTTTCTCAGAGTCCATAGACTCTCATGCTTCATTCCCCCTTCTGATTACCCCCCTTTTCTTTTTCCCTTTCTTCCCCTACCAATCTTCCTAGTTCTTATGTTCCATAGATGAGAGAAACCATATGATAATTGTCTTTTTCTGCTTGACTTATTTCACTTAGCATTATCTCCTCCAGTGCCGTCCATGTTGCAGCAAATGTTGAGAACTCATTCTTTTTGATAGCTGAGTTATATTCCATTGTATATATGGACCATGACTTCTTAATCCAGTCATCTGTTGAAGGGCATCTCGGCTCCTTCCATGATTTAGCTATTGTGGACAATGCTGCTATGAACTTTGGGGTGCATATGGCCCTTATCCTCACTGTGTCTGTATCTTAGTGGTAAATACCCAGTAGTGCAATGGCTGGATTAGAGGGTAGCTCAATTTTTAACTTTTTAAGGAACCTCCACACTGTTTTCCAAAGTGGCTGTACCAACTTGCATTCCCACCAACAGTGTAAGAGGGATCCCCTTTCTCCACATCCGCTCCAAAATTTGTTGTTTCCTGCCTTGTCAATTTTTGCCATTCTAATTAGTGTAAGGTGGTATCTCAGGGTGGTTTTGATTTGAATTTCCCTGATGGCTAATGATTTTGAATATTTTTTCATGTGTCTGTTAGCCATTTGTATGTCTTCATTGGAAAAGTGTCTGTTCATATCTTCTGCCCATTTTTTTTATTTGATTATTTTTTAAATGATTTTTTATTATATTATGTTAGTCACCATACAGTACATCCCCGGTTTCTGATATAAAGTTCGATGACTCATTAGTTGCGTGTAACACCTAGTGCAATACATGCCCTCCTTATTACCCATCACCGGTCTATCCCATATCCCCAACCCCCTCCCCTCTGAAGCCCTCAGTTTATTTCTCAGAGTCCATAGTCTCTCATGTTTAACTCCCCCTTCTGATTACCCCCTTTCTTTATCCCTTTCTTCCCCTACCGATCATCTTATTTCTTATGTTCCATAGATGAGAGAAATCATATGATAATTGTCTTTCTCTGCTTGACTTATTTCACTTAGCATTATCTCTTCCAGTGCCGTCCATGTTGCAGCAAATGTTGAGAATTCGTTCTTTCTGATAGCTGAGTAATATTCCATTGTATATATGGACCCCAACTTCTTAATCCAGTCATCTGTTGAAGGGCATCTCGGCTTCTTCCACAATTTAGCTATTGTGGACAATGCTGCAATGAACATTGGGGTGCATGTGGCCCTTCTCTTCACTACGTCTGTATCATTGGGGTAAATACCCAGTAGTGTGATGGCTGGGTCATAGGGTAGTTCAATTTATAACTTTTTAAGGGACATCCACACTGTTTTCCAAAGTGACTGTACCAACTTGCATTCCCACCAACAATGTAGGAGGGATCCCCTTTCTCCACATCCTCTCCAACAATTGTTGTTTCTTGCCTTGTCTATTTTTGCCATTCTAACTTATTAAAATTATGAATGAAAAAGGAGAGGTCACGACGAACACCAATGAAATTGGAAGGATTATTAGAAACTATTATCAACAGCTATATGCCAAAAAACTAAGCAATCTGGAAGAGATGGAGGCCTTCCTGGAAACCTATAAACTACCAAGACTGAAAAAGGAAGAAATTGATTTCTTAAACAGGCCAATTAATTATGAAGAGATTGAGTCAGTGATTTGATTATTTGTTTCACGTGTATTGAGTTTGAGAAGTTCTTTGTAGATCTTGGATACCAGTCTTTTATCTGTAGAGTCATTTGCAAATATCTTCTCCCATTCAGTGGGCTACCTCTTAGTTTTTTTTGATGGTTTACTTGGCTGTGCAAAAGCTTTTTATCTTGATGAAGTCCCACAAGTTCATTTTTTCTTTTGCTTCTCTTGCCTTTGGAGATGTGTCATGAAAGAAGTTGCTGTGGCTGATGTCAAAGGGGTTCCAGCCTATGTTCTCCTCTAGGATTTTGGTGGATTCCTGTCTCACATTGAGGTCTTTCAACCATTTTGGGTTTATCTTTCTGTACGCTGTGAGAGAGTGGTCTAGTTTCATTTTTTGGCATATAGCTGTCCAATTTTCTCAGCACCATTTATTGAAGAGACTATTTTTTCCACTGGATGTTTTTTTCTGCTTTGTCAAAGATTAGTTGCCCAAAGAGCCAAGGGTCCGTTTCTGGTGTCTCTAGTCTGTTCCATTGGTCTATGTGTCCTTTTTTGTGCCAGTACCATGCTGTCTTTGTGATCACAGCTTTGTAGCAAAGCTTGAAATCTGTTAACGTGATGCCCCCACCTTTGTTTTTCCTTTTCAATAATTCCTTGGCAATTTGCGGTCTTTTCTGGTTCCACACAAATTTAAGGACTATTTGTTCTAGTTCTTTGAAAAATGTCATTGGTATTTTGATCAGGATGGCATTGAAAGTGTACATTGCTCTAGGTATCATAGACATTTTAACTATGATTATTCTTCCAATCCATGAGCATGGACTTTTTTTCCCCATCTTTTTTGTGTCTTCTTCAATGTCTTTGAAGAGTGATTTGTAATTTTTAGAATATAGATCCTTTACGTCTCTTGTTAATTCTGAGATAACGTATGATTTTTGGTGCTATTGGAAATAGAATGGATTCCCTAATTTCTCTTTCTTCAGTCTCATTGTTCGTGTACAGAAAGGCAACTGATATCTGAGCATTGATTTTGTATCCCGCCACATTACTGAATTGCTCTATAACTTCTAGTAGTTTGGGAGTCGATTCTTTTGGGTTTTCCATATAGAGTATCATGTCACCTGCGAAGAGAGACAGTTTGACTTCTTCTTTGCTGATTTGGATACCTTTTATCCCTTTTTGTTGTCTGATTGCAGTTGCAAGGACGTCTAGTACTATGCTGAATAATAGTGGCGAGAGTGGGCATTCTTGTCGTGTTCCTGATATTAAGGGAAACACTTTCAGCTTTTCCCCTTTGGGAATGATATTCACTGTAGGCTTTTCATAAATGGTTTTTGTGAAATTGAGGTATGTACCCTCTATCCCTACACTCTGAAGTATTTTAATCAGGAAAGGATGCTTTATTTTGTCAAATACTTTTTCTGTATTGGTTGAGAGGATCATATGGTTCTTGACACTTGTCTTGTTGATGTGATCTATCACACTGATAAATTTGCGTAAGTTGAACTACCCTTGCGTCCCAGGGGTGAAACCCACTTGGTCTTGATGGATAATCCTTTTAATGTACTTTTGGTTCCTATTAGCTAGGATCTTGTTGAGAATTTTAGCATCCATATTTATGAGGGAAATAATTCTGTAATTCTTTTTGATGGGGTCTTTGCCTGGTTTGGGGATCAAGGTAATACTGGCCTCATCGAATGAGTTTGGTAGTTTTCCTACTGTTTCTATTTTTGGAAACAGCTTCAGGAGAATAGGTATTATTTCTTCTTTGAATGTTTAGTAGAATTCCCCGGGGAATCCGTCAGGCCCTGGACTCTTGTTTTTGAGGAGGTTTTTGATCACTGCTTCAATCTCTTCATAATTAATTGGTCTGTTTAAATAATCAATTTCTTCTTCTTTCATTCTTGGTTGTTTATAGGTTTCCAAGAAGGCATCCATTTCTTCCAGGTTGTTTAATTTATTGGCATAAGGCTGTTGATAAAAGTTTCTAATGATCCTTCCTATTTCATTGGTGTTGGTTGATTTGCTCTACTGTGCTCCTCGTTTCTAATTCATTGATCACTGCTCTAATCTTGATCAACTGCTTTCTTGTGAGTGGTTTAGGCTGTTCTTCAGTTCCAGCCCAGCTTCTTGAGTTCAGAATATAAAAACTGCATTTTAGATTTTTCTATTCTTTTGAGTGATTCTTGGGTGGCTATGTATTTACCCTTAGGACAGCCTTTGCAGTTTCCCACAAGTTTTGGAACAATGTGTTTTCATTCTCATTGGTCTCCAGGAATTGTTTTAATTGATTTTTAATTTCCTGGTTTACCCAATCATTCTCGAGTGGGATGGTTCTTAGTTTCAAAGTGTTTGAATTTCTTCCAAATTTTTCCTTGTGATTGAGTTCCAGTTTAAAGAATTATGGTCTGAGAATATGCAGGGAATGATCTCAGTCTTTTGGTATTAGTTGAGACCTGTTTTGTGATCCAGTTTATGGTGTATTCTGGAGAAAGTTCCATGTGCATTAGAAAAGAATGTGTATTCTGTTGTTCTGGGGTGTAGTCTTCCATATATACTTATGAGGTCCATCTGGTTCAGTATGTCATTCAACACTCTTGTTTCTTTGTTGATTTTCTGCTTAGGTGATCTGTCTATTGCTGAGAGCGGAGTGTTGAGGTCCCCTGCTATTAACGTATTATTATCTATATGTCTTTTTATTCTGGTTAAGATTTGGCTTATGTATCTAGCTGCTCCTCTGTTGGGGACATAGATATTTATAATTTTCATATCCACTTGCTGGATACGTCCTTTAAGAATAATATAGTGTCCTTCTGTATCTCTAACTATAGTCTTTAGTTTAAAATCTAATCTGTCTGATATGAGATTTGCTATCCCAGCTTTCTTTTGAGGTCCCTTGGCATGAATAATGGTTTTCCATCCCTTTACTTTCAGTCTGGATTTATCTTTAGGTTCAAAATGAGTCTCTTGTAGACAGCAAATGGATGGGTCATGTCTTTTTATCCAATCTGCAAACCTGTGGTATTTTATGGGAGCATTTAGGCCATTCACATTGAGAGTGATTATTGAAAGAGATGATTTTAATGATGTCATGTTTCCTGTTAAGTCTTTGTTTCTATAGATTGTAAATTTCAGTTCTGT
Organism: Ursus maritimus; assembly: GCF_017311325.1. Lineage (NCBI taxonomy): Eukaryota > Metazoa > Chordata > Mammalia > Carnivora > Ursidae > Ursus > Ursus maritimus. The sequence continues at coordinate 26,387 of NW_024426930.1, read as the reverse complement.
AACTATTGGGGCCTTTTTACTTTTATAGAACCCACCTTAATATCTCCTATAGGGCTGGTTTGGTGGTTATGAGTTCCTTCAGTTTCTGCCAATCCTGGAAGATCCTTATCTCTCCATCAATTCTGAAATACAGTCTTGCTGGATAAATGATCCTGGGCTCCATGTTCTTCTCAGATAGAGCTTTGAAAATACCCTGCCAACCCTTCCTAGCCTGCCAGGTCTTTGTAGACAGGTCTGATGTTATTCTGATATTTTTTCCCTCTGTACATAAGGATTTTCTTCCCCCTGGCCACTTTCAATACTGTATCCTTGGATCTAATATTTCCAATTTACACTATGACGTGACGTGGTGTAGGTCTGTTCTCATTGACCTTGGGAGGGATTCTCTCTGCTTCTTGGATACAAATGTTTGTTTCCTTTGTAGGGAAGTTCTCAGCTACATTTTGTTCAAATATCTCTTCTAGACCTCTCTCTTTCTCCACCCCCTCAGGGATGCCAATGATTTTGACACTGGAATGTTTCATTGAGTCAGTAATCTCCCGTAATCTACATTCTTGTGATTGGAATTTTTGAGCCAAGTTTCTGGTTTAACTTTCTCTTCTACCACCCATCCTCCAATTCACTAATTCATTCTTTTGCCTCATTTACCCTGACTGTCAGAGTGTCTAGTTTAGACTGCCTTTGATTCATGACATTTTTAATTTCTGCCAGACTTGCTCTCATTTCTGCCCTTAGAGATTCTATATTCTCATTAATATTTTCATTAATAGTTTTTTCAAGCCTACACATCATCTTTTTTTTAAGGTTTTACTTATTTGTTTTAGTTTTAGTTTTAATTTTTAATTTTTATTTTTTTGATGTAAAGTTCAATGATTCATTAGTTGCATATAACACCCAGTGCACCATGCAATACATGCCCTCCTTACTACCCATCACCTGCCTATCCCATTCTCCCATCCCCCTCCCCTCTGATGCCCTCAGTTTGTTTCTCAGTGTCCATAGTCTCTCAAGCCTACACATCGTGTTGACCATGGTTACTCTGAACTCCATTTCTGACAATTTGGTTATATCCATATCCATCGGTTCTGTGGTAGAGGCCACAGACTCGTTATCTTTTTTATTGTTGGGGGGAGGATTTCTCCTCCTCGTCATTCTGATGAGGAGAGGTTGCGGGCATGCCCAGAGACCAAATTATTGACGAGGACACAGGCAGTGTTCACTTGTTTTATCAGGACCTTAGGGATGTGGGCTTCTTGATTTTTCAGCCTGCCTTCTGGGGGAGAGGCCTGCCGTGCTGATATTCAGGCAACCCTGTTTGGATAGAATTGCTCCATCCCCTGTGAGAAGCGATTGGGATGGGCACAATGTGAGCTGGTGTTTCCAGGCTTTTGTTCTCTGGTGGCTTTCCCTGGCAGTTTTCTGTGCCTCTTCTGAGAGTCACAGCAGCAGTGGCTGTATGCTAGCCTCTGTCTCAGATCAGAGAGATCACTGTCCACTCTCCACTGAGCTCTTTTGGCCACTTTTACTCTGTTTCTGTCGATGCTGCTAAAAACCCTGCAGCATCCCGGGATGTGCACTCTACAGCCAGTGTCCCAGCCCTCACTTCCAGGGTTGGCCCATCTCTGTCCTTTGTGCTTCTAACACTGCCAGCCATCCCTGGTTCCTGTGCACGCTCCCGAGCTCCCTGTTTCAGTTTTGTTTGTGCGCGCCCTGGAGCACCGGTTTTCAGTCTGGTCGTGCGCGCACACTCCCGAGCTCTCAGTTTCAGTCTAGTTTGAGTGTGTGCTCCGGAGCTCAGGTTTTCAGTTTGGACACGTATGCACTCCTGAGCTCCTGGTTTTAGTCTGGTACCAGTGAGCGCTCCGGAGCTCCAGTTTTCAGTCTGGTCACGTGCATTCCCAGGCTCTCGGTCTCAGTCGGCTCTCTCGCGGGTGCCGGTCCTCGAGTCTGGCCCGCTCCCCAGCGGAAGTGGCTACTGCTTCCTGGCGCCCAAGGCCGTGGGCTCCCTCCCCCTTCTGTTTATCTTCCAATATCTGTGCATGGATTCACAGCTCCCCTTTCGTACCTCAATATTCAGTGCTGGGGAAGTTCGTTTGTAGAGATCCAGGTGTATCTTCCTGCATCCCAGTCTGATTCTGTGGGTTTTCAGAATGGTAGGGTAGATATCCAGCTCAATTCAGGGGACCAGCTGAGAAAGGGTCTCCTACTCCTCCGCCATCTTTTCTCCTCCTTGCAGAAAGTGGTCGCTTTTCTGTTCATAGAGTTTCTGCTACTCTTTTCTTCATTCTCCAGTTGTGTTCATAGGTACTCAGAATGGTTTGTTAGCTCTCTAGCTGAATTCCTGGGACCAGATGAACTTGAGGTCTCCTGCTCCTCCACCATCTTGGAACTGCAAGTGGGATTTCTTTCCAAGATACAAAGGTGGTTCAAAATTTGCAAATAAATCAATGTGATACATCACATCAATAAGAAAAAGGATAAAAACCCTATGATCACTTCAATAGATGCAAAAAAAATCATTTGACAAAGTACAACATTCATTCATGCTAAAACTCAACAAAGTAGGTTTAGAGGGAACATATCTCAACATAATAAAGTTCACATATGAAAAAAACACAGCTAACATCATCCTAAATGAGGAAAACCTGAGACCTTTTTCCCTAAGGTCAGGAACAAGAGAAGGATATCCACTTTCAACACTTTTATTCAACAAAGCACTGGAAGTCCTAGTCACAGCAATCAGACAACAAAAAGAAAGAAAAGGCATCCAAATTGGTAATGAAGAAGTAAAATTTCTATTTGCAGATGACATGATAATATGTACAGAAACCCTAAAAATGTCACCAAAAATCTAAAACTGATAAATGAATTCAGTAAAGTTGCAAGATACAAAATAACTACAGAAATCTGTTGAATTTCTATACACCAGTAAAAATCAATTCCATTTACAATTGCACTAAAAATAATAAAGTACCTAGGAATATAGTACTTAACCAAAGAGGTGAAAGGCTCATACTCTGAAGACTGTAAAACACTGATGAAGGAAATTGAAAAAGATATAAGGAAATTGAAAGAACAAATATTGTTAAAATGTCTACACTACCCAAAGCAATCTACACATTCAATTCCCTCTCAATTGAAGTACCAAGAGCATTTTTCACAGAACTAGAAAAATAATCCTGAAATTTGCATGGAACCACACACACACACAAAAAAAACCACACAAAAAACCAACCCTGAATGGCAGAAGAAATCTTGAGAAAGAAAAACAAACCTGGAGGTATCACAATCCCAGTCTTCAAGTTAATTTACAAAACTGCAATAATTAAAACAGTATGTCACTGGCACAAAAATAGACACATAGATTAATGGAACAGAATAGAAAACCCAGAAATAAACCCACAATTACATGGTCAATCAGTCTTTGACAAAAGGGGGGAAATAGTCAATGGGAAAAAGTCAGTCTCTTCAATGAATTGTGTTGGGAAAACTGGACCACTTTCTTACAGTAAAAACAAAAATAAATTCAATATACATTAAAGACCTAAATATGAGACCTGAAACCCAAAAAATCCTAGAAGAGAGCACAGGAACTAATTTCTCTGACGTTGGTATTACCAAAATTTTTCTAGATATGTCTCCTAAGGCAAGGAAAACAAAACCAAAAATAAACTATTGGGACTACATCAAAATAAAAAGCTTCTGCACAGCAAAGGAAACAAAACTAAAGGCAACCTACTGAAAGGGAGTTTATATTTGCAAATGTCATATCTGATAAAGGGTTAGTATCCAAAATATATCAGGAACTTCTGCAACTCAATACCCCAAAACCAAATAATCCAATTAAAAATGGGACAGAAGACATAAACAGATATTTTTCCAAAGACATACAGATGGCCAACAGATACATGAAAAGATGCCCATTATTAATTATCATCAGGAAAATGCAAATCAAAACTACAATGAGATTGTTACTTATACCTGTCAGAATGGCTAAAATTAAAAACACAAGAAACAACAAATGTTGGTGAGGATGTGGAAGAAGGAACCCTCGTGCACTATTAGTAGGAATGAAAACTGGTGCAGCCACTCTAGAAAACACTATGGAGTTTCCTTAAAATAGAACTACCTAAACTATCCTAAAAATAGAACTACCCTGTGATCCATTATTCATAATACTGGGTATTTATCCCCCAAATAAAAAAACAACACTAATTCAGATGAGCTGAATGGGTGATGGGTATTAAGGAAGGCACTTCTGTTGAGTACTGGGTGTTATATGCAGTGATGAATCACTAAATTCTACTCCTGAAACCAGTATTACACTATATGTTAACTAACTAGAATTTAAATAAAAATTTGAAAAATAAACAGCAAAAACAAAACAAAAAAAGAACAAACAAAAAAAAACAAACAAAAAAACCCCCAAACAAAACAAAAACACTAATTCAAAGGGATACATGCACTTCAATGTTTATAGCAGCATTATTTACAGTAGCTAAATTATGGACGCAGCCTGAGTGCCTGTTGATAGATAACTAGATAAAGAAGAAGTTGTATATATATACAACGGAATATTATTCAGCCACAAAAGTGAATGAAATCTTGTCATTTGCAATTATACAGATGGAGCTAGAGAGCATTATGCTAAGCAACATAAATCAGTCAGAGAAAGTCAAATACCATATGAATTCATTCATGTGGAATTTAAGAAACAAAACAAATAAGCAAATGGAAAAAAAGAGAGGCATACCAAGAAACACTCTTAACTATAGAGAACAAAGCAATGGTTACCAGAAGGGATGTTGGTGGGGGGAATGGGTGAAATAGGTGATAGAGTTTAAGAAATGCACTTGTGATGAGAACTGAGTTATGTGTGGAATTATTGAATCACTATATGGTACACCTGAAACAAATATAACACTCGGTTAACTCTATCTGAATTAAAATAAAAACTTGAGTTAGAGTTTCTGACAATAAACAGAAAACACCTGCAAACCAAAACAACCAAACAAAATCAATCCATAAAATAGGAAATTCATCATATTCACAAACTCTACCAGTATTCTATGCAGCTTTGTTCATTTAACTATTTATGAAGTTAACAGGAACTCCCATTGTATGGATTGGTAAAATCCAATGGGGTGGGGGTGCTAAGGCCCCAGAGTGTGTGCACATACATTGTTTTCCCTTCACTCCATTTTTCACATTTCTGTCCCATCCCCTGTCCCTAAGTTTCCCTTGTCTGGCTCTCAGTTCCCTTTTTTATCCCTAAATTTCCCCTCTTTCTGTCATTTATACACTTCTCTCACTATTTGATTCTCATGATCTCCTTTCCCCTCATTATCAGTTATTTCCTAGAGTATAGTGTAGACTAGTGTAGGCATCTTAGTAGTACATAGGAATCCCTTTTATAGACCTACTTTGGAAAATAGATTTGATTTAGCCTTTGTGCTAATATTCATGCAAAAGTCTCAACATAATTAAGGGCCTCCTTGTTGCATTCAAAATTATACTTGGAAGGGGGATGTTTGACCTACAGTCTTAGTAAAATCATGAATAATAAGCAGATGGATAGACTGGAGTATTTCTAATATTAGACAGAATGATTTATAGCAATTATGAAAAAAGGACTTTTATCTTATTAAAACATTTATTAAGTAGGATGATTTGAGCTCTGAGGAATAGAAATGTTTGATGACCTTGACTGCTTTAATAAGTACTGGTCAGGTATTTTGTATAATGTCCCTAAACTGGGAATTGTCTGGTGTGTGTGTGTGTGTGTGTGTGTGTGTGTGTGTGTGTGGTTAGACTGGTGTTGCAAGTTTGGGGAGGGAACCACAGAGGGAATGCCATTTTCATTACATCGTATCAAAGATACATGTTATCATGTGACTTATCACTGTGGATATTAACCTTGATCACTTTACTGAAGTAGTGTTTGTTTGATTTCTCCACAATATTCCCCCTTTCTGCACTACACCTTCTGGAAGAAATTTACTGTATGTAGCCCACACTTAAAGAGCGGGGATATAGTCAACAGCCTAGGGAACAGAGTATCTTCATAAGTTGTTTGGAATTCTGTTGTATGGGAGATTTTTTTAATTGTCACTATTTCATTCTGTTGGACTGAATTGTGCCCCCTATTCATATGTTGGAGACTTCATATCTAATGTGGTAGCATTTAGAGATGGGGTCTTTGGGAGGTAATTGGGTTTAGATGGGTCATGAAGATGGGGCTATCATGATAACATTTGTGTTCCTAATGGAATATTACTCAGCTATCAAAAAGAACGAATTCTCAACATTTGCTGCAACATGGACGGCACTGGAGGAGATAACGCTAAGTGAAATAAGTCAAGCAGAGGAAGACAATTATCATATGATTTCTCTCATCTGTGGAACATAAGAACTAGGAAGATCGGTAGGGGAAGAAAGGGATGAAGAAAGGGGGGGGTAATCAGAAGGGGAAATGGAGCATGAGAGACTATGGACTCTGAGAAACAAACTGAGGGCTTCAGAGGGGAGGGGAGGGGGGAATGGGATAGGCTGGTGATGGGTAGTAAGGAGGGCACGTATTGCATGGTGCACTGGGTGTTATACGCAACTAATGAATCATCGAACTTTACATCAAAAACCAGGGATGTACTGTATGGTGACTAACATAATATAATAATAATAATAAAAAGAAGGAACACCCAAAAAGATTTCTCTGCCATCTAAGAACATAGCAAGAAGGTGTCCATTTCCAAACCAGGGAGAGATCTTATCAGAACCTGACTCTGCTGGCATGCTGACCTTCAACTTCCCAGCATCAGAACTGTAAGAAATAAGCTTCTGTTGCTCAAGGACCCAGTTTACAGTATTTTGTTATGGCATCTTGAGTTGACTAAGACCTTTATATAAGAAGGGGTTCATAGGCTGGTGATGGGTATTAAGGAGGGCACGTATTGCATGGTGCACTGGGTGTTATATGCAAGTAATGAATCATGGAACTTTACATCAAAAACTAGGGATGTACTGTATGGTGACTAACATAATATAATAAAAAATAAATAAATAAAATAAAACTGTGAAAAAAAAGAGGTTCATGAATATGTATTTTATATTTTACATTATAATCCAGTAATATTTTATTTATTTTATTCTTCACTTTGTTCCGGCTTTAGTCATTGGGCACTTTAATTTGGTTCATTTGTCCCCTTGATGTATTCCCATACTGTGTGTGTGCACACTTCCTCACTTCCTGACACTACAAGGTGCTCCAGGTTCCTGTTCCAGTCCTATAATCAGCCATTTCTACAAGGAACTTGGTTTCTTTTATTGGAGAATATTAGGAACCAAGATTTGGACATTAAGGGTGTTTGTTGCTATTCTTGAGATTTGTCATCAGTTTTAGTCTCTCTCAGCTAATAGAGCAAAGAAATACATACATGTATGTTACCCTACATATATGTATGCACTTATACATATCTATAAATATTTTAGGTGTATTCATCTGTGTCTATGTTAAGCTAGACACAACTTCATATCAATTTTCTAAACCTAATCCATTACCTGATACATGATTCTATTCCTCTCTGTTGATTATCTTAAAGCATCCACTCTAACAATGAGAAACCTGGCTCTAATCATCAGCCATTCCTTTACTTAACTGTTTAATTTTACTATACATACATAGCAGTTTCAGAATTGTTAAGCCGTGTCTTCACTGGAAACTATTTTTCTTTTTTTTAATGTTTTTTTATTATATTATGTTAGTCACCATACAGTACATCCTGGTTTCTGATGTAAAGTTCGATGATTCATTACTTGCGTATAACACCCAATGCACCATGCAATACGTGCCCTCCTTACTACCCATCACCAGCCTATCCCATTCCTCCACCCCCTCCCCTCTGAAGCCCTCAGTTTGTTTCTCAGAGTCCATATTTTCATACTAGATCAGGTGCTATGTTCAGTTTCTTTTGTCTATAATCTTACATATTCCATTCATACCCAAGTCAACATTTTATAACACCCTCCACAGTAAGGATGTTTTAAATATATGCAATGAAATTAGAGTTCTTTGTTACAGTTCTCATTACATCCTGGGAACCCTAGATTTCCAAAATATGGTTTTTTAAAAATGATATTATTTATTTATTTATTTATTTATTTATTTATTT